>NC_071089.1:45431154-45598654 GCF_027358695.1 Spea bombifrons | reverse complement strand
CGCTGTCCCCATGCGGTCTGGAATTGTCAGCAATGGTTGTGCTTTGCCACACAGGGTAATCTGCAGCATGGATCTGTGTAGTAACAAAGGGGTGACATTTCCAAGATTTAGATTTAAAAAGGGAAGAAGGAACTTGAAATTGCTCAAGGTGTCTAAAGCACAGCTAGAGGCCAGATAAAAGGGGTTGCATCATCTCACAAAATCTTACACTTCTGAAACAGTTGTCAAGATGTTTCCTTTTATCAATACATTACCATGCCTGAAACTCTGGTGTGTTGTGTCATCATGCAATTACTATTTCACATTGCAGCTCGCAATTCAAAAGGACAGACAGTGTGTGTAAATTACTACATAGCTAATGTTTTTTAAAAAAAAAAACAAAGAAAAAAAAAAACCAAACAAATAACTCCAAGCTAAAAGACCATGATGTGTTAATAGTGCAAGATTTAGTTATAGTAGTGATGCAACAGCAAGAAGCTGTGTGGCTTTATCAGGTCGTTACAGGACTGCTGAAGCAAGACAATCTATCATTAACTGTCAGAGAGAAAACCCAATGAAACTTTTACGTTTCATTGTTTTAGGCCCTTATTTGCAATACTACTATCAAAAGATAAACATTTACACATCCTTTGGGCTTTCACATAGTCACGCAGGTACATAACTAGTTTATTAAAATGAACCTAGCAAACCTTTATTTAAGCGTGTAACTGAAGTATACGTTTTCATTTGCAACCCTGGGGCAATGTACCTTTTTTTTGAAACTCATAATTGTGTCAAAGTAAAACGCCCACAGACAAGGCCTCCATAATGCAATACATGTGCATGACCATTTAAGTTATAGCGCCACTATTTCCAATCTTACCGGCAGTGCCTGCTGCCCTTTAAGTTCATTTTCTGTAGACATAAGCAGCAATTCCAGTTCCTTTATCCTCTTCTCTTTCTCAGGATCTTCATCAGTATAGTGTCTCTAAAAAAATACGACAATGCGTTTTTGTTAAGATTGTGCCAAAGTATAAATTTCATAATAAATCATAAATGATTTTTCAACCAGTGCCCGGGATTATTTTTTTTCCATGTCACCCAGAAAATAAGATGGTCTGTTTAATGCAATGTATAAATAATACATTTGAGCTATAATAACTGTAAAGGCTTACAATCCACTTTAAAGGTAGGATTGTGTATGATAGTGGCTATTTTTGTCATGTTATAGAGGAACCATATTTTTGAACTGCAATACAAACGCCTGATAACAATATATACTTTGTGATTCTTGCTTTGTCACAAAACTTCCTCTTTTGCCCAGTTTGATGTTTCTATAATAAATGGATTCTCTTACTATCCCTAAAAACACAACAAGCATTTTCTAGTATTAAATTGCTCCTGCAATGTTATTCTAGATAATTGAGTTATATTCCGAATGTGGATACACATACCTGGACAGCTGCAGTTGCTGCCTGTGGGACATTCACAATATTTACATGAAGTGCCACTGGATAGGAAGCCTGTTTGAACAAACGATAGAACAAAATCTATATTACAAAGAGATTTTAGATCTATTGATGCACACAGAGGTTGTCATCATCCCGTAAGCGTCTGATTTGCTTACACATGGTTTTATTACTCTATACCATTCACATTTGCATCAGCTCGCAGCTCACACTGTATATAAACACAGGACAAGTACGGACTACACATATTAACCATTGTTGCTACACATAGCATGTCGTTCTATTAACAAATAAGTTAATAATGGAGGCAGAACTTTGACTATTTCATGAATTCATGGTTTGCATGAACGTTTGCATTTCTGTCCCCAATATTCAAACTAGGTGGGCAAAGACCTTTGGAAGTGCCTTTATGATTCTGATGAAGTGTTGCGCTCACAGTGTAATAAGTAATCTGAGCATAATTTGCATTCCCGGGTTTTTTAAAGCATTGTTTAAAATAGAAAGGTGTTTCCCGCTCAGAATTCACATGCAGGCAAAGAGAAGACTACTGTACTAATATACTAATGTAAGATACGGAATAGAATGGGGAAAACGCCTCTGATGCATACTTTAAACTTACACGAAGGATTTATTATCACAAATGGGCAATATATATATATATATATATATATATATATATATATATATATATATATATATATATATATATATATATATTTCTGACATAAGACGGATACTCCATACTTGTTAATCCCACAAACAGTACCGTGCCCTTTTCCACTAAACCCTGTCAGTAATACACATAAAATTACAACATAAGACTTCAAGTCTCAAGGCTTGTATGAGTATGTTTTGTAAGAAATCCTACTGGCCCAGAACCTAAAAGCGTATGCTTGCTTTCTTATATATGTCTGCGTGTTACATAGAACTAACTCCAGGGAACTGCCAACTGACCTGGCTACTTACTTGTTGCTCAGGCATGTGGTAGTAAGGGTAATTGTTCACTGGTGGCTGGCTGGCTTGAGAGAGCTGGGGTGTCGGTGATGGGTGGGTGAAGCCAATCAAGTGGTTGCTCTTTGGGAAGTTTGTGGTTACTGAAGATTGATTGGCTTTTACTGAATCCTGGAGGTAACCTTCTTGTTCGACCTTGCGACGCATGGTAGAATTCCAGTGGTTCTTGATAGCATTATCAGTTCTGTAGAGTATAATATATTTAAAATAAATTTTAACAAAATCTAATTAGGACAAAAACAAACCACAATACTGCAGTACAAAAAAAATGCTATGATGTTACCTTCCAGGAAGAAGCTTTGCAATTTCTGCCCATCTATTTCCCAGACGCTTATGAGCTTCATATATTATTCTGTCTTCTTCTTCTGTCCAAGAGGTCTTCTTAACTTCAGGATTGAGATGATTATGCCACCTCTCTCTGCATTGCTTGCCAATTCTTCCCTTTAAGTGCTTGGCAATTACAGACCAACGTTTAGGGCCATATTTCTGCACAAGTTCTATCACCTTCAAGAAAAAAAAAAACGCTATTTAGCTCTCTGAACGAATGGCACTAAAAAAAAGACAAAAGATAAGATAGATGGTTTACCCGTTGATCCTCTTCTTTTGTCCATGGGCCTTTGATAAGTTCTGGATTTAAAACTTTCTGCCACCGATGTTGACACTGTACATCTGTTCGATTCTTTTTGTGTTGGAAGGGGAAAATACAAAGACAAAAATTAAGACATTAGACATATGATATAAAAAGGTGGACAAGGTGGACAGTACATCTCCACATCTCTTTGAATCATACTCCCTGAGATATAATGTGATTATGGGTGAAAGGGGGACCCCCACTTAATTTTTTTTTTCTTTAAGTTTATACAGTTCTAGTTTTTACCTAATATGTCTTTGGACAGCTGCATTTGCATGGGTTCTACCTCAGCCCAATCTACAGAAACAAACACCCTGACTACTTATTATACTGTCTTGTAGTAAAGACTAGAATAGCTCAGTCTTAATCACCATGAAACTATTAAAACAAGTTTATTCCAACAAAATTAAATAAACCCAATTTTTCTTCAACGCTTATCTGCAATAATAATTAATGCTTAAAACAATGCTATGAGACTTCTCCCAGACCTATGTTCAATTGATAATCAATTTTATAGTGATTTCTAGACAGAAAAGTTAACATCTACTAAAGGTGAAAAACTGCTTTAATTTCCTGGCACAAATGACTACATTTACTTGCCAGTTCCTCCTGAAACAGAAAATTGTAATAATGTAATAACAAATACTTTTATGTGTGATGACTCCTGAGAAGATATAGCAGATTTCATCGATCTCCAAAGCATTGGATCATTTACTTAATAAGTTCAGTAGACGTTTTGAATCTTAAACCTAACCATGATGTAAACTTTTACAAGGGTGAGATTAGGGCTGCAACTAACGATTATTTTAATAATCGATTAGTTGGCCGATTATTTTTTCGATTAATCGATTAATCGGATAAAAAAAACAATATGCAAATTTTTCGTTTATTTAAAATAATTTAATGAACTGGATGTTAAAAAACAACTTAAAATTTACATTAACATTCTTATTTTGTTATGATGTAATAAAAAACAATATTTTCAAAGTACAAGAACCCAAACACAATATTTATGAAACAAAATAACCCCAAACATTCTGAAAAGAGGTGGACTATTACTGTTCAAGGAACTTTGCACCCAGCACTTTGCCCCAGCCCTGGCACTTTGCACCCAGCAAGCACTTTGCACCCAGCACTCAGCACTTTGCACCCAGCCCTGGCACTTTGCACCCAGCACTTTGTACCCAGCACTCAGCACTTTGCCCCAGCCCTGGCACTTTGCACCCAGCAAGCACTTTGCACCCAGCACTCAGCACTTTGCACCAGCACTTTGCACTCAGCCCTGGCACTTTGCAGCCAGCCCTGGCACTTTGTACCCAGCACTGGCACTTTGCACCCAGCACTTAGCACTGTGCCCCTGCACCCAGTCTCCAACTCTGCCCTGCACCCAGCCCTGCCCCCACATTCTGCCCTGCCCCCACACTTACACTCTGCCCTGCACCCACACTCACACCCTGCCCTGCATCCCCACCCCCACTCTGCCCTGCACCCAGTCTCCCACTCTGCCCTGCACCCACACTCACACCCTGCATCCCCACCCCCACTCTGCCCTGCACCCAGTCTCCTGCCCTGCACCCCCCACCCCCACCCCCACTCTGCCCTGCACCCACACTCACACCCTGCATCCCCTGAAACCCCACCCCCACCCCACCGTGGACCCCCACCCCCGCGAATCGCTCTGTGCGAATGGAGCCACTCGCACAGAGCGAACCGCTCTGTGCGAATGGAGCCACTCGCACAGAGCGAACCGCTCTGTGCGAATGGAGCCACTCGCACAGAGCGAACCGCTCTGTGCGAATGGAGCCACTCGCACAGAGCGAACCGCTCTGTGCGAATGGAGCCACTCGCACAGAGCGAACCGCTCTGTGCGAATGGAGCCATTCGCACAGAGCGATTCGCTCTGTGCGAGTGGCTCCGTGCGATCTGTGCACATAGACATGAAGAATACTTACCTCCGGAACGCGTCACATCCGTCACGTAGCTAGAAGGCGGAGACTGCAGAGCGTGTAGCAGAAGCGGGGAACGCTCGCGGAGGTAAGTAAAAGGAGCCGAGTGCTCCAACAACGAATCGATCACTCGATTAATCGATAACGGAAATCGTCGACAACGATTTCCGTTATCGATTATTATCGATTTTATCGATTCGTTGTTTCAGCCCTAGGTGAGATATAAAAAGGCCAAATTGGTATTTTCCCCAAATAATAAAACTATTTCACTTACAGGAAGGAAACTGGCAATAACCTTCCAGTCGTCTGTGCCATTCTGTTCCACTAATGTCTTGAGTTTCTCATCCTGAGACAACAAAGCATGGTAAATTATTATCAGTTACCCGTGTCTGCACAAAATAACAATAACTTATCATTCAAATCTACAAATTCTCTGATAAAGTGATGATCTTTATGTAAAGATATGCCAGCTATGATGGTGTAGGAGTGTTGCATTAATCACTGATCATTCATATTGTATGAATGACTTTGGAATTTTAACTATTTTGCAGAAACACCTCAATTTCATGCTACCGGTATAGATATACAAATAGGCAAATTCATCACGCTTGATTTTTTCTTCTACACTGGCAACCACATAATAAGAAGACACAATGAAACAAAATGCTAGTGATGAACCAACTATACCTTGATTTATAGGGACAGGCTAATGTCTTCTCACAAAAGAATGCATATTAAAGTATTATGTGAGATTTATTAAGCAGAACACATCTACTGCACTGCAAATTCTGTAGAATATTCCCAAACTCAAGCAAAAGGGACACCATGAAAATGTCAAGGGGCCACACAGCAATCATATGCACTGAACACTGAAGTGCATATGATGGCTGGAGTGTCACTTTTAGCGAACAAGAACCATGAAAGACCATAATTAATTTTGACTGAACTGAGATGTGAATAATGTTGACCTCCATGGTAACACCACACTGTGGCATTTTTCAATAAGCACAGAACTATATTCACTGTAACCCAATTACAAAATAAGCATAATAAAAGCTATGCTTGTGCATCTTTGTTTACATGAAACATAAAGCCAGCTCAATCTTGGAATGGCTAGAAGCACCTGTTGTAAGCCCATAAAAATGAAGAAATACCCACTGAAGAACTGCGATCCCTCTTATACCACTGTGGATATGATTACATGAAATAAGCAAACAAATGAACTATTTACCAGTTGACATGTAGAAAGGTCTCTCCTTTCTATTCACCAAGCAACCGTTCTACAACAAACCCAATGTTTACACTAGTTTTTTTCCAAAGAAAACAATGAGAGCACTAGGGTGATAGAGAAGTACTTAATCCTTATCAATTCGCTAGTAAAAATTACCTCTTCACGTGTCCAGCGGGTTTTTCCCAAGTGGCGTTTTCCCTTGGTCAGCAGGCCATCATAGTCATGCTCATACATTTCTATGTCATCGTCATCATCTTCTGAGCTGTATATGCTAGGAGCAAAGACAGAATGGCATGAATGTAAGGGTTAAATGTTAAATGTATCTACTTCTACAGAAAAATAAGAACATATATATTAGGGAGAGGTGGATGAGAGAGAAGCACACGGATGGCCCACTTAGAAAGTCAGCAATTCTTGCACAACAAGATTTTCTATGACATTCTGTTGCCCTTATACTCTGAACAGGTTCTACTGTTTTTGGTATCCACAGATACAAGAAAGAAGGCCTGGCAGCATGCTTGTTCCTGTACGTGTTCAGACCTGCTCTTGCTGTCAGATGAGTGGTAAATTGCACATTTGGCAACCTTTCCACCAATAAAATAAAACATAATCTTGAAGGTCTCGGGACAGCAAAAAGATCTTGATATAGTGTGTCACTTAAATAAGCAGCCTAAGATTATCTGATTTATGAAATATTCAAACAATTGCGCTTGTTTGCAGTTAACACAACCTTTTGTATGTGTTTCATGCGGAAATCTCCGGAATACAGGAAATGGCTTATATTCTGCCATACTGCTTAAGTATATAACACTGTACAGTATTTTAATACTGGAATACATATTTTCTGCGATTATCGATGTAACACACTTTTTCAAATTACGTTTTTTTTACCTTATATGTAAAAGGTTCAAGGGAAAGAATACAGGTAGCCTTAACGCCTATCAATAGGCATGTCATTAAGCTTTTTATTTCTAAACTGGAAAGCAGAACTTTCGTAAAACAATATTCTTCACTTCTTACGAGCAGATTGTTTGGTAAAAAAATAAAAAACAAGCTAGAGAATATGGGCTCAAACAAAAGCATATGAGAAGTCATATTGTTTTGTAAATAAAGCAGTACTGTCAACACTGCAAGCAGTTCACAGTCAGCGTTCGCAGTCAGAAAATGAGACAAAAGGGAGATGCTTCCAATAGTAGATTTGCACAGCAACCAAGTTAAAAGCGACTAAGCCCTCCAGGCCAAACCTGCCGTGAACAGGATGTTTGCGGAGATGCTTTGCCAGTACATGGTTTAGGCATTTTGAGGAACAGAAGTATGGGAATCCAACAAAGCATTTGGGGAAACCTAACCCAAAGTTGAAAGTCTGTGGCTGCATTTACATTTGCGAGGACCTTAGGAATATTAAAATGGCTACCTATGCGCCATGATGCATGGCTAGGCCTTGACAGATGTAGAGTACCGACTGGGAACGTGTAGTGGACAAGCAAAAAGCATTGCTGGGGACAGAACTAGACAGAAGTTTGGCCGGGTGGCGGTGGAAAGCGCCCTTTTGGGTCAACCTGCCGGAATCCACAGACCACCATATTTAAAAATCGCTTCCAAACCAGCACTTACAACTTCAGTATTACTAGGTCCGCCTAATTCAGGGCTGAGGGGTTTCCCCAATTACAGGATATAAGTGAGAGAAAATATTAGTGCTCTCACAGTTGCTAAAGTCTGAATGTCAAAAAATAATATTTTACTGTTAAAAATGAGATAATCTAGAATTGTATGCATATTTTTTTTTTTTTTTTTTACAAATCTTTTATGGCATTAATACATTTTATTTTCTCTCTTTGTTAACAGGAAACTTGTTTTGGGGTTGGCACTTTCAGACGCAAAGTATGACTTAAAAAACACTCAGAGCAGATGTCTCAGCATGGAAAGACATGATAGCAAATGAAACTGCTTAGTGAGAAAGTATAAGATCATTCGTGCCGATTGAGCGAGTTGATATAAAAGCTTAATTTGGCAGAGAAAAAAAGTTGAAAACCAATCATAACTGGAAGCTGCTGTGTTCACTACAATTAAAAAAAAACGATATTATATGTATGGTACTTTTATGTAAAAAAAAAAAAAAAAAAGGTAGGTCGCCTAACGACTAGCGCCTGTTTCTACACACAGTGGATAATATAGGCGAACTGCTAAAAACTTTTGGAAGGAACAAAGTTATGAAATGGACAAAAAAAAAAAAGTGAAGAGGAAGAGAATAAGTTTAGAAGCTGGAGGAGGTGTTATGGGCAAGTCAAAGAAATAAGCCACAAAATGTGTTGAGAGCTTATTGATCAACTTTGTGGGTAATCAACTCCACAAATTAGCTGCATTAACGCAATATATATCAAACTTCCCTAGCCCCCCACGCATATCCAAGAATAAATTACGCAGGTGGGAAATATGTGCACTGATGTCAAACACATTAATAAGGTAGTTGCTGCTGTAAGAAAGCTTACACAGTAATGAAGAGAGGCTCAGCACCAAAATACAGAACAGATCAGACAAGGGTCAATAGAAAATGAATTCAATGCATGCTGGAGGGCCACCTCTGAACAATTTACAATGCCACTTTCTGTAACAAACACCTCCCAAACAGCGACACACAACTTCCATCCAGTGCCAACCCAAAGATGTCCCCTCTATAGACTATTTAATAACAGGAGGTCCAAGAAGCCAAACTTTTTTGCAAACACACACATATATATATATATTAAAAGAAGCTTCCCTATCAAAAATATTAATGGAGAATCATAAAAATGAGAATATCTACAATCCAGTGCACGGGTATAAATATAACATGGAAAGGCTATTACAAACCAGAAAAAAATATTTTTAGTGCAGATTATCTCCCCAGCCTTGATTTAGCAGAATATGTGGGGGGGGGGGGACTTTTGCACAGACTTGTTAAATTACTATAAAATAAAGAAGATCGGTCGTTGCACTGAATCAAGAGTCTCTGTTGTATAAAGATGAAACATTTACATTAACTTTGAGGTCCTCGACTACAACAAGCAAAGACAACTAAGGTGTCAGCTTCACAGCACCCTGCAAACTCAGCACAGTTTGTCCTCACTTTACCCGTGTCCTGCAGACACAACCAATTAGCTGCCTTGCAGCCTCTGATCCGACAGATCAGATTATACACTTTCTTTGTGAATTAAATAATCGCCCATCCATGTATACAATCCTGCCATGTTTAAACAAAGGGGCTGTGGATATCTTCTCCGCCAATGGATAACTTGGAACTTCATAAACTCCTAAAGTGTTTCTAAATATTTCATGCGCAGCTTTGATGTTAAGATGGCAAAATGTTCCCAGATTCGCCTTCAAGAAAAAAAAAATGTAATCCACCAAGAAACTCTGCAGCAGCCTAGGTCTAAGTTCCATTATAGAAACATAGGATGGAGATTATATATATATATATATATATATATATATATATATATATATATATATATATATATATATATATATATATATATACACACATATATACATATATATATATATATATATTTTGTAACAATAGCTGACCTCATCAAAGCCCCACACCAACCCAGACAAAAAGCAGTCACCTTGCCAGCCCTTGTCCTCCTCTACCAAGCCACTGGCATATATGCCAACAGCTGTAAAGAAATCAATCCCTGGAATAAAGGGGACAGAGTGATGCGAGAGAAAAGACATCAGAGTGTATTTTTAAGCGAAGTGGAAAGTCCCCCAGATGTCCCGAATGAAACGAAAACCAGGCTAAGCAGAGCTGCGCTGCTATCCACGTGTGCGAGGTGCAAGCTGATGACCCGATCGTCCCTTCCCACGCGTGGGTCTCAATGAACATCCACACACATGGGCAAGACAGGTTGCGCCTGCAAACCATACTGCGACCGGCAAAAAAAAAAAAAAGCTCGCCAGCTACTGAACCCCAACTCCTATGATCCTCAGTCTGCCATTAAAAGGATATCTGGGAATCATGCAAGCTTGTAGAGCTGGACAGCTACCGGAACGCGAACACACATCCAGCACAGCGTCACATGTTATATACCGTGTATTTCCATTGTCATCTGACACACAGATTAAAGTTTAGCGTAAATCGAATCGCATTATTTAACACGAACCAATCAATCCCCAATCAACCCCGTGCTGCAAATGAAAAAAAGCAACAAGTGCAAACCGAATCGCCCGATCCATCCAGGAATTCCCATTCAATCATACCAGTTCCTTAACAGCACGTTGTGACATATTAAAAGTGACACATTCAAATCTACAGCACTCCCCGGGCACATTTCACGGCAGTATGTAGTTTAAAAACTAATTTAAGTGACATGATGTGATCTCCTGTGAGTTTCTTTTGCAAAGTTTCCCATGGTGACATCTTGCAAGCCACCTCAACACACCATAATAAGAATGATTTTACAATAAGTAACATAGAATCCAGTACAGATGATGGGTAGTGTCCAGATATGCTGAAAATCCTTGGTTTCATATATTGTATTTTTTTTTTTTTACCTGTTCCTTGGTCTCCTAGCCATCCTCAGATCAAGGTCAAGGGAGAAAGGGTAAGCAAGAAGTGTTTGAGTGTGCTTCTTGCTAAAGATCCAGAGCACTGAAAGCTTAACAGGAGCTGCAGAAAAAGGAGGGCAGGCAACACGGGGAGGAGACTGGAGGAGGGAACAACAGGTTAAGATGAAAGAGTGGTAACTGTAAACAACAAAAAAAAAGGTTCACTTGACACACCCCCTCCCGCCAAATCTGGCGCCCCGAGCCCCGCGCACGCGCTTTTGCACCCCCCCGGGGGTTCGACTGGGCAGTGCTGGGCAGCGCCAGGGGACAGGCGCCTTTTCAGGCACAAACCCCGCTCTGCGGGGGGAAACAAAGTGAGACAATAAATAAAGTAAATATAGGCACCTTGCACGCAACTTAAGTGCGATTAAAAGCCGTCATAGGGCTTTACACCGGTGGCTAGGTGCTGCAAGTGCAGTAACCAGTTAAGCTAAGGGTTAAGCTTTTGCGGAGAATGTTTTGCGTCATGTTTTAATGCTTATTATTTCCTTTATGCGTTTAAACACGCTATTAAAGCCCCTTCGTGAGAAAAAGATATCGCCGCAAGGAAGTCGGTAGCAGAGGGAGTCCTTATAGCCTCTGGTACAAGTGCCCGGGAGATAAAAGTCAGTGGCCTAAAGCCATACATTGTACCTACAGTCTTCTCACTTCTTCACATATCCTGCCATGAGTTTCGTTTCTCAGTAATACTAAGCTTTTTTGTTTTACTGATCACGGTGTCTTGACATCCCATGTTGCATGAACCTTTTGTATATTTGATAATGGTATTATGTATTTTATTTATGTGGAAAATTAGTCACATTTGCTCAATAAACAGTTCTGTGTAGTAGGTCCTCCTTGGGAATTGACCACTATTATCTATTAGTGTCCATTCTTCTAAAGTTGTATTATGATTGATAATAATTGTAAAATAAATTATATTGTGATATTATTAAACGAATTTAGGGATTGCAAAAACAATTCAGCTTTATATAGTGCACGCAACTATTGAATTTAAATGTATTAGTTTTATTCAAGCGGCTCAAACCTCCGGCCAACATGTAAAATATTATTTTATTGAGAGGCTACTGTGACAAAAATGATTCCAAATCTTACTCAAACAATATGAGGCTTCAGCTCGATTCTTACATTATCTGGTAAGCACAAAATTAACTCCGTAATTAAAGACCAAAGTTGCCAAATTGCTGACTCCCCCATTGGTAAAACAGGTAGCTAAAGACACTTAACTTAATATCTTCTAAACTTAAAATTGCTCACTACTATGGGTGCCGCCTTGCTAGAATTTTACCGGCAGTCCAGTGAAAATGTATTATGTATTATGTATTTGTTTACGCGCACGTCCCAGCTTATTCAGTTAGCATTGCCCTGGCGCAAAATAATACCTAAAGAAAGCTAAATATGTAAAACAGTAAAGATTAATTTCTATTACACCTTGTACTTGTAGACTTGTACTAAAGGGGGCAGTGTCAGGATGTTCCTTCTATAGTTACATTCTGTACACTACCTGAACGTGAATAAATAGCCTTGTTGGTAGCCCCACATAACGATCAAAGTAACAAGACAAGTATTATTTTAAAAGTGCTGCAGTTCAACACACATTTAGGTTACTTAATATACACATTTACTAATCAAGCTTAGGTTGCTTAACCGTAACTTGCAATATGAAACCGTATTCACTTCTAAGATATTGAGAATTTCTGCCTAAGTGTACTAAATAGGTCAGTGCATGCCCAGCGAAATCCATACAAAAACATCTGAGACATAAATATTGGGGATTCTGTCACACTAAATAGCCATGTATCGCTTTACTATATTATATGGCCATATATTGCTACACTACTTTGAAGAAAGCCAATTTTGGCAAGTTCTATATAATTTTACATGGAAATATTGCTTATCAAGGAACTATATCAGTGGCACTGCATTGCCTTTTAAGTGTACAAAATCTCAGGCCTCATAAATTCCCACATTTGTCTTTGCTTTGAGTGTTAAATCACTATAAGAACTCTGGGTTAAAGCTGTGACCTTTAGGCTATTTACACAATTTTCATAATCTAAAAGTGAATGGGTAGAGTCTTAGGGTCACAGATTCTGGAAAAAGTTGTGAATGCTGAAGCCACCAGATCACAGAATCTGGAGCCAGCTCTTTCATAATCCAGTCCAATAAAACCATTTGAGAGTTGGGACAGTTTCAGTTTGGCGGAGCCTGGGTCGGTTTTAATAGTTTTGCTGTAGTTAGATTAAGTGGCAAGTTTGTGGTCTTTATTTTTAATTCTTTAGGAATTTAGCAGCTGTTGCATTGGTTTCTGCAATCATTTTTGGTGGCTGTTGCCCATTTAACAAAATACCAGTAATATCTACATATACTATATGGAAACAAAAAAAAATTGTTTTAGTTTACAGGGTATAAATGGGGCTAATCACTTCCAATGAAAATCTCTGTTCTCTGTGGAAGCAAGGATACCTTGAAAACACAGTATGCCGTGAGATAACTAGAATTTGCTCTAGTGAACAAAATTTAATTGACATTTTTGTGGCCAGTGATGATCCAGATTACAAGTGACAACACGGATCAGTCAAGTGTGAAATCCTAAACTCTCAATGGCTCCTAAAGTGTTCTTAAATCCCACTCTTTAAAGTGGTTTTCTGTAATGTCATTTTATAGTTAGACAAGTTCCCTTCACTGTTGCATTTACCAACAGTTACTCAAACTCACAGGTAGATGGGGTAATTCCAACCACATTTGATAAAGATGATACCATTATTGGCTAACTGACACATAATGGATTGTTAGCTTTCGAGGCTATCTAGGTCTCTTCCGTATATTATTCAGGTATAATATGCCTTGAGAAGAGACCTAGATAGCCAGGGCCGGCCCTACAATGGAGCCGACTGGGGCTATTGCCCCAGGCGGCACTTTAGAAGGGGCGGCACTTTGCCGCCCCAAGCGTTTTTTGTTGTTGCTCGTTTTGAAGCGGAGGAGAGAGAGAGGGGCGCCGAGTGGTTTTCGCTTACCCGCTCGGCGCCCCTCTCTCTCCTCTGCGGCGAGTCTCCCTGTTCGGTCTCGGTGCTGGCTTGTAATGCTGGGCGCCGGAAGTGGCGTCAATTTCTGGCGCTCAGCATTACAAGCCGGCACTGTGGCAGAGCAGGGAGACTCGCCGCAGGACTCTTTAAAGGTAAGTACCGGGGGGGGGTAAATAATGGCGTCGGCGAAGTTTAAAATGCCGCCCCAGGCGGCGTTAAGTCTTCGGCCGGCCCTGTAGATAGCCTGGAAAGCTTGCAATTTAGTAAACAACTAAAATACAAGCAGTCAAATGCCTAATTTTGTCAAAATATTTGTTTTATGTGAAACCAAAATCTAGAGGTTCTGCCCTAAAATGCTGATGCAGTCAATTTAAATAGTATCTATAAATTGTATACAAACACTACAGCTTCTCCAATCCACACCAGTACATTTTCTACACTAAAATAAACGGTTACTGTCTCACACTCGGTATCAGCACACATATATTATAACTATTATTTATTGTTTTATATATATAAAACAATAAATAATAGTTATAATTATAATAGTTATAATACAGTACTGCATAATCTGATGGTGCTATATATATATATAGCACCATCAGATTATGCAGTACTGTACAATCTATATGTATATCTAATGTTTGTCCCTTCTCCTTGTAAATGCTGACTGGCCAGAGTGAAAAAAGTAAGGGGGAACTCCCACAGGTGGTTGGACCCATAATTCACAGCCATTACCATCAATGACACCGGCTCTCGTTTTTTTTGGCTACTTATCATTCATTCATATGTGCCATACTATACACAGTTCCTTCTCACTTTACCTCATCAACGGCTTGTAATGGTGTCTACAAGTGGCAACAAATGGCCATCACACTATATGGCCATATTTATTGCTTAGCCTGCCATGACATCTAAGATGATGATATTGCTTACCAAGGAGCTGAATCAGTGAAACTGCACTGCATTTTATATATATAAAGCAAAAAAAAAAAAAAAAACACACTCTGGACTCCAAAGGTTACCCTGCCTCGGACGAAAACTCAAAGGGCATTTTACATTTGCAAACAAAATGTGTTGTCACTCACTCTCATTCACTTTCTTCTTTCACACTCTCACATTCTTACGCTCTCTCACTCTAACACACTCATTCATGTTCTCCCTACCTCCTACATCAGCTGCTTCTTTGTTCCTGTCTCTTTTTCTAAGAGGCAAATCTATCTGCATTATTCTGACCCCTCCATGCACTTTTGTAAAAGGACAGAGCCACAGGGACAGTCTATGCCCTGCTCTTTTGTGGAAGTTTACAGGGAGACCATACCTATGGAGAAACGGTTGAAGAAATAAGACACAAGGAGCAGCGGAGGAAGAAAGCAGACAGCAGAACAAAAAGATGTGAAGGAAGAAGTGGAGCTGCGTGGCAATGAGGCAGAGACACGGAAGTGGTCGGCGGAGAAGGTAGGGAGACATTCAGAGACAAGGAGAGAGAGTGAATGAGAGTGTGAGAAAACGTGAATGAGAGTGTGAGAAAACGTGAATGAGGGTGTGAGACAAAGTGGGCGAGACAGCGTGAGTGAAGGTGAACAAGCGAAAATTCTGACCTCTCTGCTTTGTTTTCGTTTGTTTCATTGGGAGTCCCTATTTACTTTTGGAGATTCGTACAATTTTTTCAAACCTAATAAAATGTACTTACCTTCAGGAAAAATTCCACAACTGTAGTCCCCTGTCCCTTCCTGAAGCAGACAATAAGCAGCAAAAATTAAAATGTAGAAGTGCTTTCTGGCTTTAATTATATCACGTGTCAGGAAATGTGTTTGGCTGAACACCTATCCTTAATGGCACATAGCTAGAGGTTAGGAAAAGGGGCAAATGCATATTGAGAGATTCCGGAGAAGAAAAATTTAGAGACCTCTCAGCTATGCATTGAAGTGGTAGCTTGGCCTGGATACAAGGTAGTCAAGGTGTGAAAATGGTCACTTGGAACTCGCAATGAGGGATTTGAAAAAAAGTGGCTCATCAATGTTGAGAACAGATAACACCTAAAAAAGACTCCTCTGTCATGTTTGCGACATTATTAAATCTCAGCCAAATCTACAAGTTATAACTCAGTCATAAAGTTATAAAAGCAAGTCTGCCTGGTTGTGTTAACTGTAGCAACAACAGGTATATCTACCCATTATAGTTAGCCATATCTGGGACATCAACAAAAATCAAAATGATCACAGATCTAACAGACTATATACAAATGTAAGCGCAAAATAAATTAAAAGAAAAATGATAACAATAAAGTCAACCATCAAAAGAAATGGGGGCCAGATTGACTTCAGTGAATAATTGAGTTAAAGTAAAGGAACAAAAGAGCTGAGTGGACCTGTAACTGTTCCCAAATATCAAATCTGTTAGTTCAATGGACTAAATAAACCTATATATGGAAACAAAAGCAGAAACTATAGATAGTTTGAATGCTTTTGTTTATGCTATATGTTTTAAAGAGAAGCGCAATAATATAGAAAAATAGTTATCACAAACACTACAAAATAGGATATATGAAATCAGATTTTGAGTACATTATTCACAAACTCTCCCTTAAAAATAACATAGCATAAACTTGAGATAATCCACTTATGTATCTTAGCCAACACCAGTTCAAGCACATTGACCAAAATATTTACCATTTCTTCTATCTCAAACAAGTGTGACATATGGAATATTCTTCAAAAACTATAGAATAGAAAGTACCAATTAAAATCTCTTTCACAGATGTAAAGAATGAAGCACAAGTCAAATACATAATATCATTGTTTGTTTGATGGTATGTCAAGTACACATGCTGAAGACATAAGACGTCAATGTAGTGATTGATTAAACTGTAGTCATTATTTGGGCGCAATCATTGATGTACCACATCCCTGAAATTGCACTAGTTTGTTATGAAAAACTAAGGATATATTGACAAACTGACCTAAGTGTATTGGACAGTTTTAAATCAATATTTACTTACATACTAGAAATGTCTGGCTGTGGTATTCCATCTGTTATAAATGTGGGTAGCAAAACTTGACAAGATGATAAGGTTTGAAAGCCAAGTGACTTCTTTTCATCTTGATTGGCGAAAATATTATGGTTGGTGAGACAAATTCTCAACAATTACCAATGGAAGTTGTCATAGAGGGTTAATGACTTGGTACCTCCTGCAAGAGCCACATGAAGACTCTCTGAGATAATTAACCTGTAATTGCATCCATATACCTATAATGTATGTCTTTGTTTCTCACCCTTACGAAAAAATTACTGCAGTTTTTCTGAAGTAATACTGCAGTTTTTTGGACATGAAAAAACTGCAATACTGCACTTTTACTGCAGTATTACTGCACATTTACTGCAGTTTTACTGCATTTGTACTTCACTGTACTGCAGTTTTACTGCACATTTACCGCACTTTTTTTTATATATTGCAAACCTACAGTTGTACTTCAATGTACTGCAGCTTTATTGCATTTGTACATGCGTACAAAAATAACTGCAGTAAAACTGCAGTACAGTGAAGTACAAATGCAGTAAAACTGCAGTACATGTGCAGTAATACTGCAGTAAAAGTGCAGTATTGCAGTTTTTTCATGTCCAAAAAACTGCAATATTACTTCAGAAAAACTGAAGTAATACTGCAGTATTTTTTTGTAAGGGGCATAAAGACACATATACCACCCTAGAAGTGTTCAGCTTTCTTCGTCACACTGTTTATATTCTGCTTTCTTTTCCTTCTCTTCTACTTCCAATCTCTGCTTTGCTTTTGTTTTCCATTCTTTTGTTCATAGTTTTTTTCTCATTCATTTTCCTTTGTCTGTTATAAAAACGTTAATTATTTATCCTGACCCTTTATGCGCTTTGTATTATAGTTCTTGTAGTTGTCGTGGGTAGTTTATTTTTTGTCTGGCATTATTCCGTGCAGCTTTAAATGTATCCTTAAAAACAGGTACCAGTCAAATCCAAAATATGTATATTGAATTTATTTGTTCAGTACACAAACATATGGTGCCATTGAGCTTTTTGGGGTTGTTGCTAAAATACTTATATCTGTTATTGAGAACTGAGTAACACACCACATATGTTTCCATGTATAATCTGTACAATTCTTATAATGATTGGATGAGTGTAGATATGTTTTTTTTTTTTTGCAGTACTGCCCAACTTGCAAAAAAATAATCATGTGTTTAACCTTGCAGTCCTATCTTATCACGCAATTATACACTTATTATACAAATGTATACATTTATAACAACTATAGAAACTTTATGTTTCTTCACAACTGCTTATAAATCCCCTATTGTCTACAGTTGTTGTTTCACAGGATTTTTAAGCCCTTGTGACACATCTGAGTGCACTTGAGTATTTCCTCCTTACCAAAACGTCATTAGCATAAGAATTGGTGTACGCAAGTCAAGCACATGTCCGTCTGTCTGGGAGCTGCATTGAACAAGACTATTATACAATGTCATTTGCACATTAAGGGCAATTAATGACTATTTGGAGACATCTCAATTCACGGTATACTTTAATTTACTTATGTATAAGACATAGTCACAGTCACATTCCTCTCTTGAATACAGTCTATACTTTCCAAAGGAAAGTCTAAACACACTACATATACTGAATGCAGTAGCGTCCACCAAATGTCCATTAAATATGGAGACCTAGGCTATTGTATAAGTTCAACTGAGAAATACTGTAATAGTATTATTATATATATATATTATAATGGATTTTAGCATTAACGTCAAGCTACAATGTATGGCTGCCGCTCACACCCTTTTTTGTTTGCATATTTGAATGCTGTTTTGAACGCATGGTCACACCAAATATTTATTTCATTTAGATTCTCCTTCTGTTCACTCACTTTCATTTTGTTAGATTGTAAAAATAAATTATTAACATGTCTATGTTAGAAAGGATTTATATGAGTTTCCTAAAAATAAAAAAAAACGTTAATGAGCAGCTAATTCAACATTTTTTATTTCTTTTGCTTTACATTCATGTTACTGTAGTATTAAAGGTATTTTTGGAGAATAATGAGAACCTGTGTTCTCAAATCAGCTGTGACAATAGAACTAAAATATGCCACTATAAGGGAATATACAGATTTTTAGTGCGATGTACTTTTGCTTTGGTGTACTTTTGTATGTATTGGTTATACAACATCAGTCTGGCCTGCCAGACAGATAAGGTGAAGGTCAATGTTTCAGAATTAGTTTTGTCATATAGACACATGAAGACACAGGTAAACATATAGGAACCTCTTAAAAAGATTAGATGAAAGACTATGCAAGTGTGAAATCGATTTTTCCTACTGTCACATTATCATAATTTCTTTTGGAAAAACAAATAAAACCAATATAGATTTGTGTTCCTATAGAACATAACTGTGTTCTTTAGTTTGTGCAATTATAGCTATTGTTTTTAATTAAGGTCGCTTCAAAATGTAGAGCTGCCAATAAATAGCTGGTAAAACATTTGGTCATAATATTATTTTGAAGTAGTTTGCCAACTTAGAAATTCCGAGCCTGAAAGACACCACCATTCCGTAAGAGGAAAACGGAAAGACTTTTTAGATCAAATCACGCTGACCACTGATAATGACAATACTTGCTTAAAATACAGCCTTTGGGGGAAAACATTAGCACCAACTAGACACTATTTCAATTACTTAATAGCCAATAGACACACCTAGAACGTTTGCTGTGTTCGTTCTGCGTCCAGACTAAAGATTAAAATACGTTTTCATGTGATGGGATAATTTTGTATTCCATAGGATACTGGAGGATGGTAGAATTATATCCACATAGGCATACTGTAAATGATGGTACTGATAGGATCCCAGGAGAGGAGAATGGACAGGAGAGGTAGTCATGGGAAACTTGAACAGTACTGCAAGGCTGAGGAATCAGAAGCCGGTCCAGTTCAGCAACAAATGGCAAAATCAGAATAGAAGACAAGCCAGGACCGGAAGCTAAATATCAGTAGCGTCGAACAGGAAAGGTAGCTAAAACTGTCAAAACATCATTGAATATAGAAGGGAATAAAGGCTTACACCAACCAAGGGTAATAAATGTTGATAAGGCTCAGCGTTTTGTATGCTTCCTCAGGGCTCAACTGGGCAGTAAGTGCGGAGAATTGACCTTATACGTGATCCAGCAGCCACAAGTACGCGTGTCGCAAACAGTTGTGGAGGTAAGTCCTCATGCATACATAGCATAGCTTTGTATCACATCAAAAATAAACCCATGGTTAAAACCCAACAGTTATATTGTATTATTATTATCGTTTTCATTATTAATGTTTATTTTTTAAGATACTCAGATTTATAGGCAGTATTACCTAAGACGTTGTACCTCACCTGCATTGTTCTCATTTACCTTAACTTGCCTTGGTTCTACTATAGATATTAACAAAATGCTTTTTATGCCAAATCAAGCTGATTTGGTGGGAGAGCAAAAAAAAAACCCCTGTCAGCATTAATATTGGGGAGAAACACTAGTAATAAAAGCAGGTTTGTTATTATAATGAAGTCTAGTCACCTGCGCACAGCTCATTTTACCTTATTTATTGGTTTGTCAAAAAACAAACTGAGAATGAATATTGGCTCTGACAACTTAAGGCTAGTGGTCACAAAATCACATGCATGGAAGTCTGTTGGATACATGACTTTTGCCCCTAAACCTGCCATAGATGCTGGTCAGAAAGAATGTTTCAATGGAATCAGGGGATTTAGTTTGCTTTTGGTGGGCAAACTGGGGCTGTTGCTGTGATAGCTTTTAGCTTTACACATTTACTGAAACAACTTACCTTATGGTTTTGGTAATATTTAGTTTAAAGGATGACCTCGTGGCAGCCTGCGGCAGAGCCAGAATTTCCTAATTTTCTGTCCTAACATTCTCTCCTTTCTCCAGTGGTGAAGCCTTACAAAGGTGGTCTGAACCAATCAGCAATAATCAGCAACTCAATAATAGGACAAATAAATGTCATTGGGTATTACAACAAATGCTTTATGTGTATGTTCATATAAATACACACATTGATTTCCGTATACGATTATACACCTTGAACCTGACTGCCCTTTTCATGCCACTCCTAAGCAAAAGGTTTATATATTGTAACATGCAAAAGCAGAAGAATGAGTCAAAATATACAAGATAAAAGTATTTTTTCGTTTGTCACCATTGTCAATTATGAAATATGTATCTTTAACTACTGGAAACTGGAAAGTTTGCCTATGTGAACCATTTCAAATTCTTGGCTCATTTCACTCACAAAAACTTTACAACATTGGCTGAATCACTTTGGGCAGGTGATCAGAAATAACACCCATAGCTGAAGCATAAGCACAAACAGCCAGGCCCTTATACAAAAAAATTGTAGTCAAGATGACTCGAAGCGGCCCTGCATTTAAACTTTAAACTTGTAATGTTTTATTGAGGAGTATTTCTTGGCTTACCTTAACTGAGTTTTAAACACTTTAGGAATATTGGATTATTCAATGTAATAAGCTCTTGGCTAAAACAGAGTCTTGGCAGCTGTGGTATGGACTGGACATTTCACAACAGGCAGGACTAGGAATACGTAGGCTGCCCTAGCTCTTAAAGGGCATCTGTGCTAAATAATGTAAGTATGGCCACCTGTTGGATATGGTTATGTTTTTATTCTCACACAGCATGGGTATATTCAGCTGGCCGCCGCACACTGCAGCGTCTGACTTACCGATCCAGTAGAAGAAGCCCGGTGTGGTAGATGGACACATGAACAAGTTACATGAACACAAACCAAGTCCTCTGCGTAAACTGAATTTAGTGATATGAATAGTAGGATGATATGTGATGTGAAAGTTTGCTAATAGATCTTCTAGCATGATTTGTAGATTATTCTATATATTCTTTACGCTTGCCCTAACAGTCACAAAATAACTGTAAACATAGATCCATATGACATATTTAATCCCCTCCTTGAGTCCACAGATTCAAAGCTACATTGGTCAAAACATATGCATATAAGTGGATTTCATATATGTTGAATTATAATAATGTTGCTCCTGTACACGGAAAGTTTTTGACAGTAACCCTTACTCTGTTTTTCTGCCTCCCTGTGTATGTAAAGGATTGAAAATCACCTTTACACAGAAGTATTTTAGGAGCAGGTGGTACAACAGTATAAATACATTATTTCCTGCAATAAAGCAGCTACCCCGCCCCAGTTTGCTACTCCAATTCCCTGCTGTAAAACTCATTCATCGTTTGAACTATACTCAGCCATGAGCAAAAAACTGAATTGATAAGAGCAGTGTAGGTGTTATGCCTCAGTATTAAGATAAAACAAATAGGAAATGATGTGCAGGTGGAAATGATAGGGAAATAGCAAAACAAACAGAGAACATGTACTCATTACTAAAGCCAAGGTAAAAAAAAGTCACCTGCACATGACAGTACCCAATAAGAGGAACTTGCATAATTATGTAATATTGTATTCATTTTATGGCTAGATTGTTTTTTGTAAAGGTTAAGTTCTGCTTATCATCTTGAAAGTGAAAGCACCTTCACTAGTGGTTTGACTACCCACATTATAATGAAATATACATGTCTGATATATTATCTTGTGTATTTGGTTTGTCTAGAGCTCCCTAGTTCTACATACTAGGATGTTTTTAGATGAGTGACAATTGGTCATGACTTCGATATTACATTACATTTATTTATATACAGTAGCACTAGCAGATTCTGTAGCACTGTTACAATAAGAGGCAGTGAAATCATTTTAAATAACACACATTAACACATATTGGTACAAAACTGGACACTGTTCTTACAATCTAGTAACAAAATAACATAGGTAACAAGGTAACATATCCAGGCAAACATGTAGGGCTCAAACAGGTATGGGGAAAAAAACACAATGGTTTAAAACTGTGAAACACTCCTTGAACAACACACTGACACTGACAAAATTATTAAATATTTTTTCACTGGTGTCTTCAACTCATCCAAAAAAGTCATAAGTAGTCTTTTACCTGAGTAGTAGTCTTATTCCTGAGGGAATTTCAAAGTGAGATGGCAATTTCAACTCCCTGGCTCACTATGCATTATCAAGGGCACATGATAGTGAGCTTCTCCTGCAAGAAGGTCTAAGTTGGCTGGGCATTATGCACATGTAATATGGGAGATTTCTTAAAACTGATTGAACTTAACATTATACAGGGCCATCTCATAATGCATGGAAAGCTCACTGGGGTTTGCCTGTGATAATATATAGTCATATTAAAAAGTTAGAATTCCCACCAACTCTCCGGTCAAGATGTTAATGTTACCTAAAGCCCTTAGAACTCTTGACTCCGCAAAGGCTGTATGTGTGTATGTTTACAGATAAACCTTCACACAACGGTATATGCAGGGCCGGCCCTATAATGGGGCAGACTGGGGCAATTGCCCCAGGCGGCACTTTAGAAGGGGCGTCACTTTGCCGCCCCAAGCGCTTTTTTTTGTTTGTTTTTTGAAGCGGAGGAGAGAGGGGCACCAAGTGGTTTTCGCTTACCCGCTCGGCGCCCCTCTCTCTCTCTCCTCTGCGGCGAGTCTCCCTGTTCAGTTCCCGGTGCCGGCTTGTAATGCAGAGCGCCGGAAGTGACGTCAATTTCCGGCGCTCAGCATTACAAGCCGGCACCGTGGCAGAGCAGCGAGACTCGTCGCAGGACTGTTTAAAGGTAAGTACCGGGGGGGGGGAATCGTAGATTATGGCGTCGGCGAAGTTTAAAATGCCCCCTTCCGACGTCGACGGGGGGGGCGGCGTTTTAAGCTTCGCCCCAGGCGGCGTTAAGTCTTCGGCCGGCCCTGGGTATATGCCCTCTTCATTTGTCAGCTCTAGACTGGCTTAAAAATGTCTGGTGATAGAAGAATGTATCATACCTACCATACTATAGTAAAGAATATGAACACATTGGGAAGATGTTCTACATTCTTGCTCTATTCCGTGCTGAAAGATATCCTCTATCATAGAGAAGATATCCTAGAACCACTCACAGCATTAACAGAATAGAGATAGCTGGCTGGTCATTACAACTCTACCTATTCTTCTACCAACCGGTAACAGAGGAGAAAGTCTGGGTAATAGAGTTCATGTAAAGCAACTTACCTAGTAATCACAGTACCTTGAAGAAAAAAATGATTGGAAAGAGACTACAGAAAGTGATCATATTCTCCAAAATCCATGTGTTGTAAGAGGCACCTTAGATAGAGCACATGAATTAATACAAACCTGTAGGTATATTTTCATAAAAATAGATGAGAGAAACTAAGCATATTTACAGTCATATAACAGTCATGTCTTTTTTAATGAAAACATTATATGTCGTGTCTAGTCTCCTCCTTTTCCAAAAAACACAATAGTACGTTGCGGAACCCAAAATGTGGAAGTGTCCTGAATGTTCATCTAACACTTAGCCAATATTTAAACACAAGAAATGATAGATAAATCCTAGTGTAACAGGTTTGGTTCCTCCTAGGCATATGAATTATTTGTTTAGTTGCAAAAAAATGTTTAAGTAATAGGGATTTTATTGAACTTGGGATTTGTGTTGTGAAAAGGAAGGAAAGTGAGGAAGTGCAACCATTTACGTGCCCAACAAATATGAGAAGGGCTGAAGCGCCAACCATGCATCTCATATGTGTTTGTCACTTGTGCATGTGTGCAGAACTCCGATTAAATTAACCTTTTCTTTGTGCAGTGGGGGCTCATCGGCAATTACCATATGGAAAAATGTGGGGGGGTTTTTGCATTGATTCTATCATGTGATGTGATGCATGGTATACCTTCATCACATCCCATGTGAGAGGTTTAAGAAAAGCCAGCATAGAAGAAAGCAGAATAATGCCCCTGGTCATATCCTGCCACTAATTTTTATTAAGCTATACAACACCATAACAGAAAGTCTTCCCCAGTAACTCAAGAGGCTCAACTGGGAGCTCAGCAGAAAAGTGGTATTCTTGTTTTAAACCTGAAAAGATTCTAGTCTTTGCTGACCCGAAAGCCTAATCTGTCAAGGTCTGCAGTATATGCAGTTAAGGCAGCAGAGCTCAATACTATAAAACACATGATATAAAGGGGCATTTGGTGACGCTGGCACAGGCATGTATAGTAAGTGATAAGTGCCCTGATGAAAATAAGCAACTAACCGCAATCCAAACTCAGAAGAATAAAAGTGAGTAGTGGTGGGTCCATTATTAACACCGAAAGACCATTGCACGTTGGTTACCATCAAATCAAGCAATGTTACAACCATTCTATTTTCTGATTATAAATAGCACTTTCCCTAGCAGTTTTATTGGTATAGAACGTTTCCATAGATTTTAAGATCTTTGGGGTGTGGCTTCTAACTGCAGTATTTACTTTTATATCTTGTGATTTATGCCCTTTGGAACTTATTTACTCAGAAAACAGGCAATTATTAATTTAGCTTTTCTGTAGTTTGCGAGACTATCTGTGTTCAAATATTCCTTAACTAATTTAGTATACATCAATGAGTAGCACATGTAAAGAGAAGACACATGCTGCATTTAGTCTAAGCTCATAAAATCAGGTGCACTAAACAGGTGCACATTATTTCCCTTGTTTGTGGTATTTAGATCCTGCTATGTATTTAAGCATAGCTTAGTAGGCTCAGACCGCCCACCAGGCAAACTGGAACCTTTTCATGCAACTTGTTTGTTGCTCAAATGGCAGGTCTTGGGTACACATAATCACCACAGACAAGCTGCTTTCACATGTTAAGGGGGAATCAAGATAGATGCACACGCAGCAACATATTGGTCCCTCGTGTTCTGCGGCTCAATGATCCAGTAACAAGGATGATCTCTTTACCCAACTGAACCATTTGTACAATGGAAGACTGTGCCAAGTGAGCACAGTCTCCATGGATTGCTGTAAAATGTGCTGCAGGCATTTAAGACACAGAGCACCAGGGTATGATGCCGTATCCTGATGCTCAGCAGTGAGAACGCAGAGAGGGAGGCTGGAGGTGCTACCGCGGGTCAGGCCTAGGGCAGCACCAAAGGTAAATCCATCACTCTGTACACAGAGGTAACGATTACTGTAGTTGGTAAGATTTAGGGCAGGATCCCTTATAATGGCCTCTTCTTTTACACAGTGTGACTAGTGGCATGTTTTGGGGAAGGGGCTTTACCATAGACATTTTAAGTGCCCTATTCATAGGAAGTTGTGTAATTGTGCAAGTTATTTAGCAAAATAATCAGGTTTATATAAAAAAAAATTATGATAAAAAGTTTAAAATGTGGTATATTATTTGGGGGGGGGCATTTATTCCAGTGGAAAATTATTTTTACATGTTACCATTCTTTTTTTAGTTTTAGTTTTTAGTTTTTTTAGTTAGCATGGTGGTTGCCAATACACAAAGGGGAATGGGTAGCTAGGGGCAATACACAAGGGTACATTAACCAGTACTAAAGGGGGTATCAATACACAAGGGAGGGGCACTAGCTGGGGACATCACATAAATCATACACAAGGGTGTTGGGGCATAAATGCACAAAGGGGGCTGGCTGGGGTCACAAATGCACATGGGTGTTGGGGGAATACATTAAAACCCAAAGGGGGGGCCTGGCTGGGGCATCAATACACAAGGGGGGAAACACACAAAAAAACAAACCAGTATGGAAAGCATTTTTTTATGCTTTGTATAGATTAACTCATACTGATGCGGGCCTGTCCTGGTGTGTGTGTGTTTGGGTGTCAGTATGGCAGAGCCTGTCCTAGTGTGTGTGTTTGGGTGTCAGTGTGGCAGAGCCTGTCCTGGTGTGTGTTTGTTTGGGTGTCAGTATGGCAGAGCCTGTCCTGGTGTGTGTGTGTGTGTTTTGTGTGTCGGTGTTGCAGAGCCTGTACTGGTGTGTGTGTTTCTGTCTCGGTGTGGCAGAGGTTGTCCTGGTGTGTGTGTGTTTTGTGTGTCGGTGTTGCAGAGCCTGTACTAGTGTGTGTGTTTGGGTATCATTGTGGCAGAGCCTGTCCTGATGTGTGTGTTTGGGTGTCGGTGTGGCAGAGCCTGTCCTGGTGTGTGTGTGTTTGGGTGTCGATGTGGCAGAGCCTGTCCTGGTGTGTGTGTTTGGTGTGTCAGTGTGGCAGAGCCTGTCCTGGTGTGTGTGTTTGGGTGTTGGTGTGGCAGAGCCTGTCCTGGTGTGTCGCGTTGCAGAGCCTGTACTGGTGTGTGTTGGTGTGTTGTTGCAGAGCCTTCCCTGGTGTCCTGGTGTGTGTGTTTGGGTGTCGGTGTGGCAGAGCCTGTCCTGGTGTGTGTGTTTGGGTGTTGGTGTGGCAGAGCCTGTCCTGGTGTGTCGGCGTTGCAGAGCCTGTACTGGTGTGTGTGTGTTTGGTGTTGGTGTGGCAGAGCATGTACTGGTGTGTGTGTTGGGGTGTCGGTGTGGCAGAGACTGTCCTCCTGTGTGCTGGCACTTTAATTTCTGTAGGAATAAATTGAACATTTTTAGTTACCCAGAGATAAAACGCACTCCTGAATTTGTAGTCACTTCAGAACCAAACTTTCAAGGCCCAGAAATCAGTGCGAGGAAAAGTAAAGGTTTAGTGTTATTTACTCTATTTCAATCGGCATGTTTTATTGAAAAGGATTAGTTGCATTAAATTGTGGGTTCAGGCATCCCATGTATGATTACTTTTTTTTAGTGTACCGATTACTCCCAGTCCCATCACAGTACATCAATATGCGTTAGAAAATCAGGAGAAGACGGGCATGGATGGTGGGCTGATTCGGTGGCGCATTGACTAGACTTGACCCCAGGCCTTAGGCTGCCAGCCCTCCCCTGGACCAGACATGGCCTCTGATGCCGATCTCAGTGTTGCAGGCATTACAGCAACACCATTTTGGTGCAGAAAGCAAACGTAGATCGCTTTCTGCACCCGTTTAAAGCCATGGCGGTCCAGGCACGTCAATTGTCACTAACTGGATGTTAGTGCATGATGTGCTTGGACCGTCAATTGTCATTAAGGGGTTAATTAAATAAAAGTTAAACATTAATTACACATTAATACATACAGACATATCAGGAGTGGATAACTCTTGCCATCTAGCCTTATGGTGCTTTATACAACGTTTGTGGGAGAAATGGTGGGTTTATGAGGGCCCTGGTTGTGAGCTTGCAAAGGGAAAGGTTAATATCAACGTGAAAAGATTACTCAGTCTACATGGTTTTTCAGGAGGTGTAGACTTGACTGACAAATGCCTAATTTAATTTGCAAGAAGCAACAGGAGATCTCTATTGTGTGTTTAGTTTTTCAAATCATTATGTTTCTAGTTGTGTATTCAATATGTTTTTTGGTTAGCTACCTACCACCCAGCAAACATATAAACTGCCCTAAGCTGTATTATACGATAGGTGCATCTGTTTCATAAAACATTTATAACAATCTCTTATTCTGGCACACAGAAGAATGCATTGTGTGGTCAATGTGCCCTCCTATTTTGGGCTATTATGTAAGGCATGGGTTTCTCCTATAGCTCCTAAAAGCAAATAATGGAGAGGACAAAGGTTATCTGAAAAAGAAAATGTATTTTATACAAACACACATGCTTCCACATATATCCTGGTTTTGCTAAGTTGCTTTCTGAAAATGTAATTCCAAATGTTTTATATTTTACCGTACTTTTTGTGTCCTGTCTTTTGTGAAATCTCTAATAAGTCTTAGAGGTGTGAAACTGTTCCTCCCACAGTTTTGAAATATGTGTATCGTCATGTGTCATAAAATAACCATCAGACTCAACTGAGTGTTGAAGACCGTACATGGCACTTTAGTGTGGTCTGTTCATGAGGTAGTGTAAGCAACTTATTGTGTTAATGCCAAAATGTATGCCTACAAGCAAGGGTTCCAAGCTAGTAAAACTGCTAGTTATATTTTCTTTAACGTTGTCTGAAATCATAGCCCCACACCTTTAAAACTTCATAACAAAATTTCAGGAATGGCAAGTATCCTTCAATTGTTACAATTCACTTTACAATACATTTATTTAGCTTCTTTGTTGACTGTTATCATGAAGTCCTTTGAGCAAGTATGATCTGGAAACCTGATAGTATAAAAAGCAGTTGAATTACAGTCATACCAGCCAGCATTTTGTTATGTGGAAAAATTGAGAAATGGCATGAAACCTATTTATTTAATTAAACAGACAAACCTCTCACACTAAAAATGTACGTCCAATATCTATGCGTCATTATTTCTCATGAGCATCTTTCTTGTCCTTCGAATGCTCAGAAAAAAGCTGGCACCACATTTTCTGTCAAATGATTTGTATTGATCTGTAACGCAATGTATAGACACAGCTTATGTTGCTGTGTTTGTTGGAACTCTGGCAGTCTAGGTCCTGTAGACTAGGTTTTTTCCATAATGCTTGGCTTCATGGCTTGGTAAGCATCCCATTGCTTATAGTCTACAACAGCTAGACTTGCAGATGCCAATCACTCATTCAGATGTCTCATTCTGTAAGCATAGTGCTATTATATGCATATATTGTATCTGGGCACTCTGAGAAGCATGTTTCTTTTTGTCCCACTCTTGGATCTAGCCGTATTAGCCTAAGAGAAAGTGGAGTCTTTAGTCGATGTTGACACCTTTTAATGGGCTGACAGTGGTACTGACTTCCAAGCAACTATGGAAAAAAATAAAATATATATATATATATATATATATATATATATATATATATACAGTAATGTGTATGCACGCATGTTCCCAGGCACTCAAATAACTCTGTGCCCTATTCAGAGAGTAGATTACTTTGTGCACGATTCGGCTCGCCAAAGGCCCTAAAGCTTGTGTACATCTCTATGCAGACCTGGACTGGTCATCAAGCACACAGGACCAATATCGTTCCATACTGCATGTGCAGGCACCAGCTGGAAATGCCTGGACACACACTATGCAATCATAAAAACTTTAACTCGTGGCCTATTGTATCCAACCCGTCAGCCACACTTATATTATTAAGCGGCTTAAAGGCATGAAGAATCTCGAACAATATTGCTATTTTAAAACTGCCAAAACAATTTTAAAATTGTTTTTAAACATAACTTAGGTAAAAAGAAGTGCATGAAGTTAAGCCTTCCAGAAGAAGGCAAAATACCGACCATGGAGCAATTTCCCACAAAAAGGGCATAAACCTCTTCTTGACTCCAAAATGGCAATCTGTTTATCACTGAATCAGCAAGCTATAACTTATCCTGTCCTTATAACCAATTATATCCCTGTATATTCTTTTTTTTTTTTATTAAAAAAAATCAGCTATCCCAAAGCATTTTAATTTCTGATATCTACTAATAGAATGCCCTCCTCAACTACCTTCACTTTTGTATTCCAATGGTCTTTAAGATTATCGTATTTGCTCGATTATAAGACGAGGTTTTTTCCAGAGCAAATGCTCTTTGTGATTTCTGTATTTCTCAGTATATGTGGTGATTATTGTTTGTGCGTTGTTCTCCCTCATGTCCTCCCTTCTCTGTGTTTCATATGCCCTACCCCCTGGACTTTAACCCCTCGTACACCTTCGACCCCACCAGAGTGCCCTTTCATGGAGTTAACCCACCGGTGGTGGAGTACGGGCCAGGGGTGGTTCGTATAGGGAGCCTCCTGTAGAGTGCCAGCTGGGACTTCCAGGAGAGCAGAGATCAGCCGGCGCGGTTACCGTACGCACGCTGGCTACCTCGCGGCCCGTCCCGGGGAAACTTTGAACTGCTGCCGCTCAGGGTCCCCTTGGCCGGTCACGTTGCTTTTTGGACAGGATATCCTCAGGACTCTGAGCTATCCATCAGTACCCTGGCATCGTCACCGCTCCTTCTGGATCACCCCGAAAACGACGGCTTAAAGTTATACGGACATTGCGGGGCTTGGTGCCCTGAGCAGGACAGGCCTTAGGGGTGTGCGACCTGTGCGGCCACACAGGGCGCCATGGCAACAGGGGTGCCTGCCCTGGACTTAAATTAAAACATCATTTTTGGGTTTTTTTAAACTTTATTTAACATCCTCCAGCATATGTTGGATGTGGATCTGTTAAATTTATGATTCATGGTGGGGGTGAGTTACCATTGATGCATAAGTAATCTTCATGAATATTAAGACTGTGCGTTATCCTAGTTACTTCTAGAAAGGCTTTACCCAGTCGTTCATTGAAAAAGTTTTGTGAAAATATTCCTCCCATTTAGAAAGAGCTCTTGGTTTATCAGTCCCTTCTAGGTCCATCATTAAATTTATCACTTTGGATACCAATCTACTGTTGTGATGTTTAGCTAAAAAATGTTCCAGTTCTGGGCAGTTCGAAGTACCTGTATTTTTAATAAAATTTCTAATTCTGAGGTAATTAAAAAATTCCATTGCAGGCAGGTTGAAGGTGTCCTGTAACACCTGGAAAGACCTAAGCTTCCCTCCCAATAGGATTTGGGAAATTTCATCAATTTTACTGTCTTTCCAGCTATCCATATTTATATTCTGGATCATATAACGGACGACCTCAATTGGAGTTGCCAACAAAAGTTTGTTTTATTATAAAAGTAAGTTTTTATTGTTGTGGTTTTATTAATTTCTTTTTGGTATGTCTAAGAACTGATAAGATATCCCTAACAATACGATTTTTAATATGGGCCAGATTGATTCTACCTAGATCAGTCCATAAAAAGTTGTATAAGGATATGTTAGTAAATGCTTTCTCTTCCATTGTTTCCAAGTGTGGAGTATAGGATTTATTTTTGTCCCATTTTAGATAACGTGTAAACATAGTAAAGTCATGTATCTTTCTTACGCACGGGAAGGAAAGTCCACAATACTCTTGTCTTTTAGCTGAACTTCTAAAGGATATTCTGGGCTTCTTCTCACCCCAGACGTAGTTTGAAAAAGTTTGATGGAACTGGGATAGGACCCCAACCGGCACTTTTAAGGGAATAGATCTTAACAGGAAGGTAAGTTTCTAAAAGGTTACATTTTTTAAGGAATTTGTTTATATCAGCGTCATGCAGGGCTTCATCTTTCAAGTTGTAAAGATTTGGGTAATACTCCCTAAAAGCTTTTCCGATTTGTTTTGGAGATAAAAATGTTTAATTTCCAATTATAATTTTTCTAACGATCTCATTTTTTAAAAAAAAATGTGTTTATTAGAGGGAGCTTTATCTGGTCTATTATTTGTACTGTACCATGTTTGTTTTAAAATTGAGTAGAGATTTGTTTGTTTTTTCTATTTGTTTTTCCTTTATTTGTTTTTGAATATCAATTATTATTTTTATCTGATTTATGTTGGGCGAGATTTTATTTTTTCTCTCATGGGTTGCTAAAGATATATACAGGTCAGACAGTGTCATACCTCATTTTTTCTTTAGCTGTGAACCCAGTTTAATAAGGAGGCCCAGTATGAAGCTTTTAAAAGTTGACCATATCACAGAGTTTGTGACTTCCCCATTTTCTCTTATCCCGTTTTCCCCATTATTTTGAAACTTTAGCAAGAGGGGGGCATGATCCTACCAAGAGATTGGGCCGATAGTAGAGGAGTCGAACGTATTTAATGTATGTGCTTTAGTTAGTATTAAATCTATTCTTGAATATGAAGAATGAGCATGTGAAAAAAGAGAAATCTTTTTCTTTTGGGTGATGTACTCTCCACATAAAAAGAGTTTTTGAAAAGTAGATTTTGAAATGAAGCCAAAGAGCTTTTTAGGTATGCATCAATTTTAGACCCTAACGGCATGCTTTTATCCATGTTTTCATGGAAAATAGAGTTATTAAAGGGTTCACTTACTTTTTCCACCAGCACTGTGAATGTTTAGTGGATGTGTTCAATAAAGACATGAAAGATGATCATTGTTTGTGTGTTATTAGCTTAAGCACATTGTGTTTGTCTATACTTGCTACTTAGATGTAGACCAGATTACATTTTATAAACTATTAATACAGAAAACCTGGGTTGATTTACTTTTTCTTGTCACTGTATATATATAACTATATATATAGTTTCTTCTTTTATGAATGTGAAAGCTGTATTGTCAAACAAATTACATTTAAAGTACTTTAGAGATTCAAGGGGGATAACAAAGGTTGATTATATCAGCCAGACAAAAAAGAGACAGAACATCACCTGAGGAAAAGATCAGATAGGGTGGAAAAAATGGAGAGTGACCTAGACAAATTTCTTTTGTGGCAATTGGAGACAGAGGCAAAAGGAGACTAATGAGCCAGAGAAATGGAGGGAATTTGCTGAATAAGAGAGGGAATAGGGCAGTGTTGGACAATGTATTGGTCAGACAACTTTTTAAAAGGTAAACATGAGCTATTGTTCAAGATATATCATGCAGAGCGGCCAATGTTTTAACAAAAACACAAATAATTCTTTAAAATAGTTTGGAGATGCTCAAATCATGCTTTTTTGAAAAAAAAATATGTTCTTGTGAATAATTTTCTGAAACATAACTTAATCGGATCCTTACATTGGTTGCTATAGTGATAAGACCTCTTAACACTGAAATAACCCCCATTGGCTTAGATTACAGTACATGAAACTTAGGGATGTGGGTTCCTAAAAAGCCCTCAAAACGAAATTCTCATTTATCATAATAAATTAAAATGAATCCTTATATGAATAGGAAGGCTTGCTTAATCATTATTTTAATTGAGTAAAAAAAATCTGCATTAATTATCTCACCACAGATCACTTCCTGTTGCCTTCTCCATTTCTTTGACAGTATAGGTCCCAGCAGCCTGTCGAATCCTCGCTGTTGGAAACAAGGACCCTGCCGGCACCCATACTGTCAAAAAAAAGCAGGCAGCAAGAAGTTATCTGCTGTAACAAATAAATGTTTTTTTTTAATCAATCGGTTAAAATAACGATCGCCGAAACCTTACTTTTCATATAATTAATGTTTGCTAAATTGTATTCTTAAGAGGGAAAAGGGTTTAATGTCTCTTTAAGCAACACAAACAGAAGCATGAACATAGAATTAAGCTATACATATTCATTATATATTGCTTTTTGTAGGGGAAAAATGTAAAACCTGCCTCAGTGTTATGCAAGTGCTTAAAGCCTCAATTCAAAAGAAAATGCAATCAGCATTAGCATTTGGTATACGCTTGTAAACAATGTAACTTAAATAAGACAACCACAGCTTCTGATACTTGAATATAGTGACCATCAAATTCCTAAAACAGCAGCAAGTGCACAGCTATGTAAGTAAAGGCTACCCTGTAAACTGATTAATAATATATATATATATATATATATATATATATATATATATAGTGGAAATGGCAAAAGTGTATTTAAGTATTGGTCCTGTTTTTGGAAACACCAAAGCAGCAGCAGCAGAGCCCCATACAAAATGGGTATTAACCCCTAAAATGCCACGTTGAAGGGGTTAACGCTGCCTGTCGCACTCATGGAGCGATCAGGCAAGATTGGGTTCCCAAGAGGGACCCAATCAACACACAATACCCTTCCATGAAGCTGCCTGTGGTAGCTGAAAATGTGATCACCGGACCCGAAGTGGTTAAGATAATTATTTTGCACTAGTAGATTACAAACACTGGTGCAAATGATCATTAGTCAACAAACTCATGGAACATACTTCAAGGAGAGGCAAACAAGAAAACGTGTTCTTGTAGAATCATTTAAAGAAAGCAAAATCTAAGAAGACATCAGGTTTCATGACTTTTTTGTAATCATTTGAATTAACTCTGTTGTCATTTGCTCTATTCTTTAGTCCCTTGGACTAATTCCTTCCCCTGAAAGAATATTTATGCACTTTACAAAATGCTGGAGTATATGTGTTGGTATTAATGCAATGTGCAAAGGATACACAGCATACTCTGGAAAGTAAGTTACTATAGGTCTAACATGTACTTTTACATAGAACGCGTTACTATTATTAATTTTCACCCCCTCCCAAATCACAATGAACAATGGAATGGAGTATGGAAGTGAGATCTTTGCCACACATGTAAGCACAAGGAATAGGGATTTATAGGCATGCACCCAGTGATGTGTTTAATTACACCAGTGGATAATGCTGAAATGGTAAAGAGTGAAAAAATAAGCACAGTATGCCTCCCCTCCTCCTATGGACCTGTTGTGGATACTAAGCCAGTTATACAGACACCTTAATACAACAGTACCCTTTAAGTGGGAGTAAATATAATCTCCCTCTGTTTTTGAACCCAAACAACAAAATTAAGCATTCATACTGTAAATACGGTATAAGTCCTTATATTAAACTCGTAACATATCTTCACTCTTTCAGACTTTGTGTTACTTACTTAAAGGAGGGACAACCTTTATATGTTGTGTGTACTACCTTGTTTGTAGTCTGCATATTGTAATACTGTAACTTGATTTCTGTTTTGCAACTGTGCTTCTATTGCTCATTGTAGCTAATGGCCCCATTATTATTCCAGCCCTGACTCAAAGGTGTATTCAGAGCCTGATCATACCCACACATGCACTAATGTACCCTGACATACACAAGTGCAGTATGCTAACACGCAACATTATATAACTCAGCTGAACCTTGCTCCTCCTTTCAATCAGAGACATAAAGATGTATGTCTGGAACTCTTTACCTCTTTATTTTGGGACTGCCACATATCTGCCCATGTAGACTTTTGTGAATGAAGCCTGATTACATAGTAGTTGAACAATGGGCAAAATGTACCGTATTTGCTCGATTATAAGACGAGGTTTTTTTCAGAGCAAATGCTCTGAAAAATACCCCTCGTCTTCTAATCGGGGTCGTCTTCTAATCAGACCTCAAATAGAGGTCTGATTAGGAGACTAAGATCCAGATCCCCAGCACCGCTGCAGGGGACCTGGATCCTCCTGTCTCACCCGACCCCCCCCCATACACACACTTACCGGTGCTTCCTGCTTTGTTGCCGGGGCAGCGGGTTGACGTCTACGCGATGCTTCCAGCCGGGGCAGCGGGTTGACGTCGCCTTCTGCTGCAGCCGGAAGGAGGTGTGGCTAGCAGCGGGGGTTGTCTGCGTCCGTCGCATAGACCTTCCCCGACTGTCAGAGTCGGGGAAAGTATACGCGACGGACGCATACAAACCCCCGCTGCTAGCCACACCTCCTTCCGGCTGCAGCAGAAGGCGACGTCAACCCGCTGCCCCGGCTGGAAGCACCGGTAAGAGAGGGGGGAGAGCGGGGGAAGGGGGGTGAGAGAGAGAGGGGGGGGGAGAGAGAGAGGGGGTGAGAGAGAGAGAGAGAGAGAGAGAGAGGAGAGAGAGAGAGAGAGATTGAGAGAGTTAAATTGGGGTATAGGGTGTGAGTGTTAAATGGGGGCATAGGGCATTTCTGGAGTGGCGTTAAGGGGGCATTTAATAGAGCACTCTGCCTCCTGAAATGCCTTATACCTCCCTATATGCCACTCTGCCCCATAATATGCCTTTTAACCCCCTAAATGGCAGAGTGGCATATAGGGGTATAAGGCATTTCTGGAGGCAGAGTGCTCTATACAATGCCTTTTAACTCCCTTAATGCCACTCTGCCTCCTGAAATGCCTTATACCTCCCTATGTGCCACTCTGCCCCATAATATGCATTTTAACCCCCTAAATGCCAGAATGGGATATAGGGGTATAAGGCATTTCTGGAGGCAGAGTGGCACATAGGGGGTCAAAAGGCATACCATGGGGCACAGTGGCATATAGAGGGTTAAGAGGCATATCATGGGCCACAGTGCCATATTGGAGTGGCAAGCCTGGGGGCAGATGTGCGTAACTGGGGGACAGTTTGGAAAATACAAGAAATAAAAACAAAAGAAATCTTTTTCTCAATCATAGCTTTTATTAAAAAAAAGAGTTTACATGAATTAACATTTACTGGTAAAACTTTTTTCCTTTGGGGTCGTCTTATATTCAGGCTTTTTCTTTTTTTCCTAAGTTAATATTCAGATTTTGGGGGGTCGTCTTATAATCGAGCAAATACGGTAATCTACTCTGATCATAACAGTGGTAGGAACATTCTTTAAGATTCCTCAATACTACCTGGTATTTAGACTTGTATATGACAATATGATTGTAAGTTTCAGGCCTCATGAACATATCTGATAACTACCCAGGCTAACCTATCCAGATGTACCCCTTTTCTGAAGATGTGGCTTTATAAAAAGATGAGGTTACGTGTACATGGGAGTGAAGCTAACCCCAGGCAGCCTTTAGTGGGTGAGGAGTGAGCATGCCCAAACGTGGCTCACCTGCTTGGAAAAATAAGAACTGACCAGTTGACCCAGGGAAGGAGGTCATCACCTGTAGACTCTGGGTCAGACCCGGATAGTTTCTAGATTTGCTCATGGAGAATAGGCGTGTCTACAGAAACCTGTACAAAGTAGCCAAATATCATGTCCTTCAACATACCATCAATCCTAATTTTGTCGGAACAGTCTTGAAAGCAAATTTTACCTTTAGTGGGTTCCTAGTGGCATAACGCTCAGGCCCCTGTTCTTCTTGTTCACAGGTGACCCATCCTTCAACAACTTCGTCCAGCCTCCACAAGCACGGTCTATTTCATGCATATTTATTAGGCCAGTTAAAAAGACATTTAATAATGTTCACCCTGCAACTTGTTTAGATTTATGGGAGTTTTTTTGAGCATGGAGGGATATATAAAGCCTTATATAGAGGTCTATCATTGCTTGTGATAGTGCCTTTGTGCTTTATTAGTGTGCTAGTGTTATTTTGATTCCTGGTTTTCACTCTTGCTTGCTTTCTGACTATGTACCACCAGCCCTGAACTGTGCTTTGTGACCTTGACTATTCTTTTGCCTGAACATTGTTCGTTCCTGACTCTTGCTTGCTTCCTGATGGCCTTTTAGTGTACCAGCGTACCCATTCACTAGCTGTGTCTGTTCTTTCTTCATCAGCTTCGGTTGTGGCTGTTATGTATTCGACCTCTAGAGGGCATTTTCATTTTCTGCAGTGAAGATGCACTTATGTGTCTGCCGGCGGGCTACAGGTGGCGCAACTACTGGGGTTGCGACTGCGACCGGGCCCTGCAGCTCTGCCAGCCAGGGGGGCCAAAGGGGTGCCGAGCGGTCGTTTTCAGCAACCGCTCGGCACCCTTCTGTCTCCTCTGCTCCGTGCCGCCGCCTGCCTCAGTGCTGCCCCGACTGCAGTGGTGGGAGCGTGAGGCGTCTGTCTCGGGTGCCGGCGCTTCACGCTCAGCAGTGAAGCCGTGCGCACCGCGGTAGAGCAGCAAGACAGAGGCCTCGCGCCCCACCACAGGCCTGCCCGGTAAGTGACCTACAAAGGGGGGTAGGGAGAGGGTAGATAGTGAGAGGGGGGTAGGGATAGGGTAGATAGTGAGAGGGGAGATAGGGAGAGGGTAGATAGGAAGAGGGCAGATAGGGAGAGGGTAGATAGCCTGAGAAGGGGGTAAATGGTGTAAGAAGGGGGTAGATTGGGTTGGGGTGGGCCCTTAACAGATTCTTGCACCGGGGCCCTGAGGCTTCTAGTTATGCCCCTGCCTCTACACGGGAGACAAGCTATCCTTTAGTGGGTGGGGAGTGAGCGAGCAATGGGTATGCTCACCATGGAAAAAGTGATTCTCCTGAAGATATTGGGTCAGACCCAGAGAGTTTCCAAGTTTGCTCATAACAGAAATGTGCCTACAGAGACTGTATAAAGTACCCAAATATGACCCCCAGAACAGCCCTGAAAGGAAATGTCTTGAGTGACAAATTCCTGGGACTACAGGAACAATGGCAACTTCACTATTACTTGAAAAGTGATAGGGACATTACATGGCAGAGCATAATGTGATTTGACAACACCACTAAATAAGAGGGCAGGTGCCATTACATAGTAGTAGGAGGATTCCTTAAAGCTAGCAAGTAAACTTCAATGCCAGACACACATTTATGAGCACTTGACCCATTATTTCAGTTAAAGGACTGCTCCAGTCCTATTTCTAAATTAAATGGATATTGAAGTCTATTTTGCATTAACTTTAATACATTTTACTGCATGAAAATCTATGCAGGTATTCTTTAGTTATTGGAGCTAGAAAATGAGACTTCTGTCTCATTTAACTCTTACCCCAACTTACTATACTGAAAGCAGGGAGCATAACTCAGTATGCATCTTGCACATGCTCAGTGAAGCTCCAATTCTAGTCAACGGTAGAAGCAGCAGCCAATCACATGTATGTTATCTGAACGTGTGTAAAAAGGTGTATTCCTAGTTTCAGATGAGGCAGGCAGGCAGCCTATTTGCTTGCAATAGAATGCACTGGAGTCCACACAGAATATATCCAAACATGCATCCAAATACAATCTGGAGTCTAAACTTCTTGTAATGTTTTTCATTTGATAGTAACAAGACATAGATATAATATAATAAACATATTAATACAATCTGAATGTTGTAAACAGTGGGTTTAAAATAGGTTATTACAGTAGTAATAAAGATGCCAAATTTGCTATCCACAATGCTATTTAATACCGTACATTTTTCGAAAAACCAGATTTGCAAGGATATAAATGTTAATAAGGACAAATTATGAGATAATAATGAGAAATAAATTAAAAATTTTCGTCTTCTAGATCAACAGCAGGGTTGTACATGATGGATATGTATTTTTGTCAACCTAAATAACTGTTACTGAACTGAACTAAAATTTCCCAGCTTTAATTCATGTTTTTTATAAACACTATAAATTGCAGATTTCTGACAGGAAAGAAATGATTAGGCACAAAAAGTTACTTGTGTTTGGGTGCTGCAAGTTGGTTGACAAATGGTATAGAGAGATTACACAATTTTGGTTTGATCAGGACATCCATATGCCTGTGGTTGGGTTGATAAAAGGGCATAATATGGAAATTGTTACTTTTCAGTAAGATGCACATGTGTCTGTAGTCAGAAAAAAATTCAGTCTTTCAACATGGCATGAAGAACTAGATCCTGATCTTTGGTGTGTTTGAAGTAACTGCCCTGGCTACCTTCCTGTCCAACTGTCCTGTTGCCCTCCACATGTACTCACCCAATCCTACATGGTAGTTGTAAGGACCCGGGTCCGTGGTCAGACGGCTACCACGGCCCAGAGCGCCCAAAGATGGAGTTTAGGAGTTATTGCGCAGTAGCGGAGTTGGACAGGGCCTGATGCAGGGCGACCGCACTCTCCAGGGTGTTGAGCACCTAGGGTTGTACAGCCACATACCAGCGCCCTGACATATCAGCGGATGTTATCCAGTTAAAAAAAAGTAGTAACCTGCAAGCACCCTGGAGCAGGTATGAGACATAACATAACATAGAAATGATAAGACATACATAGTACAGGGCACAACAGGGAACAAGACAGGACACCCCGCTGCCGGGGGATACAAGACAGGACACCCCGCTGCCGGGGGATACAAGACAGGACACCCCGCTGCCGGGGGATACAAGACAGGACACCCCGCTGCCAGGGGATACAAGACAGGACACCCCGCTGCCGGGGGATACAAGACAGGACACCCCACTGCCGGGGGATACAAGACAGGACACCCCACTGCCGGGGGATATAAGACAGGACACCCCGCTACCGGGGGATACAAGACAGGACACCCCGCTGCCAGGGGATACAAGACAGGACACCCCGCTGCCGGGGGATACAAGACAGGACACCCCGCTGCCGGGGGATACAAGACAGGACACCCCGCTGCCGGGGGATACAAGACAGGACACCCCGCTGCCGGGGGATACAAGACAGGACAACCCGCTGCCGGGGGATACAAGACAGGACAACCCGCTGCTGGGGGATACAAGACAGGACACCCCACTGCCGGGGGATACAAGACAGGACACCCCACTGCCGGGGGATACAAGACAGGACACCCCACTGGCAGGGATAGAAGACAGGACACCCCACTGCCGGGGGATACAAGACAGGACACCCCACTGCCGGGGGATACAAGACAGGACACCCCACTGGCAGGGATAGAAGACAGGATACCCCACTGCTGGGGGATACAAGACAGGACACCCCACTGGCAGGGATAGAAGACAGGACACCCCGCTGCCGGGGATACAAGTTACATCAGACTGACACACACACAAAATACAGGAACTAGCCTAGGACTATAAGATAACTATTGGAGATTCTGTCACATCTTATGGCCATAGTATGCTTAGCCCACCACTACGCCAAAGTACTCCAATGACGGTGGGTCCTAACACTAATCCCTGCTGAGAGTGATACGAAACAAACTGAACATGAAACCCAAACCCATAGCAATGAGAGACATACCTGCAGCCTGAAACAAACAGAACACATAGGTGGGGCACACCTTATAAAGGAAACAGAGCTAAAGCAAAGACCAAGACTGGAAGCAAGGAATCAAAGGTACAAGACAGAGAATAGGGAAATCCAGGAATGGATTACTGCAAAGGGAGGGAAACCGTAGCAAGACTAGAGAAACTATAGCAAGGCAAGGTAAACTAAAGACATGCAGCTCCGCAGCCCGGATGGGGCCTGACAGTAGTTCTTGCACATTTTCATATACAATGAAGTCCATAAACTCATCATCCGCAGCAGCCCAGGTGGATGGGTGGTGATGGAGACCTACTGTTAACAGCATTCTGGTCTCTCCCAACATTTAATTTTCTGTCCCCTCCATCTGCCCGCACCCATTCGCTCCCTGTGTGCACCTGTCTGGCAGAGCTCTCACTGTGCCTCTGGTTTTGTTTTTGGAAAGGAAGAGATGTTTTATATTTCTGGGTTTGAATGAAGAAAAAAGTAAACAAATAAAAAAGTATTGTAAACCTGGCTGCACACCCCCAACAATAGTGTTCCAGTTTGGCCACATGGGAGCTGTTATGCCATAGGCCGTTAAGGGGAGATTTGGTTATCTCCTGAGCTGTATGATGAGCCGCACTGCCTGCAAAAGCAAGACAGTGGGGCAGTATGACGGAACAGCTGGATAGTGCAAGAAAATCCTAAATGCCGTTGGAAAACAGGACAATTTAAAGGTATGTAGTTTCTCACCGTCCCACTATGGTTGGGCCTACCACTATAGGGATACTCACATTTTATTGGAAGTCTATCCCAAACATTTTGCCTACATGCTTGTAGCCATTTTGCTATGCATGCAAACTGGCTGTTTTCTTGGCAAAACGGCCATTGTGCATGCACAGTGTGGGTTGAACCAGGAGGTTATTTCACACTACTCTATGTAATGCAGACAGATACTGAAGTTTCAGCACTTCATTGTTACATTCTGGTTAGAAAATATGCTATTATGGCACAATAAACTCCCTACATCCTAGGATTGCACATCAACAAAACACAATACAACAAATGCAGTTTTATATTTAATTCAGGGTAACACAATTCACCCTTCAATTAAAAAACACTACTCAGCACTAAAATCACAGGATTATGACTGTTCTAAAATTAAGAAAACAACTGGTCATCTTAATTTAATATTACCAGATTCCATATATTCTAACCGATAGAGTCCTTTAAGGGACAAAAAAATGTTTTAATAAATTATTATTATTATTAATAAATCAAATTAAACTAAATTGTTATTAAAACATAAAAAATAGTTTTAATAAATTATTATTATTATTAATAAATCAAATTAAACTAAATTGTTATTAAAACATAAAAAAAACATAAAAGTTTGATTAATTACGTATAACCCTAACTGAGTATTGTCGCCTTCTCCGCTGTTGCTCCAGTCATTACATTAATCAAGTGATAATGTCCACCTCCCACTCTGTAAACATCATAATAACCTGTTTCTAGTTGTGGAGATGTGTAGCCACCTGCTGTGGCTTTGTGGAATGTCTATCTTTCAACCAGAGATTAATAGTATTACTAAGAATTTAGGGTAGGATTTACTTCAGACTATTATCAGCGGCGCCCATGCTTGTGTGATCATCCGGAACAAAATACCAAGAAATTTGGGATTTTATTCTGAGTTGTTATAGCTAGTTTACAAATGTGTGTTTGAAAATGGAGTCCAGGATAATTAGTGTTCTGTAAGAGCTCTCCTCCTCTCTTAACACGAGGAGCAAATACTGAGCTGCTTAGTTTGAAATAACTTTAATGAGGGGCTCACACAAACGCTCAGCAGCTACGTTGTTTAAAGGCCATTTTATTTTAAACACCACTCTCATAATCCTTAAAGTAGTCCGAGCATTTGTATTTAGAACCTTTCTCCGAAGACGGTATAGAATTTATATTGGGTGGTGTTTGAACTATTTCATGCCATAATGGCTTATCCATAACATTTACCTTTCTAACTATATTTCACTAAGACATAGTGATGACTCTGGTTTTATTTATAGTTTTTCCTTATAGGTAGTGCTTGAACTTATATTTATTCTAATAAGTTTGGTGTGTGTGTATACATTAATATACTAAACTTATGAGCAAGTTTTGATTTGTTTAAAAACAAAGGTACAGCCAAGCTTAGAGGTCATCTATATAATAAGTGAGGTTGAACCCATTAACGTTTTTGATAAACACTTATCAACAGAATATATATCTTCACCACTTACTGTACATTTTATTCAACCTTTGGGGAGTTGGGTAGTTAAGTGGAGCACCTTTAAAAGCTATTATGAAAACTGATTATTTCACATTCTTTTCAAGAGAATCCAGAAGTTATGTTTGATGCCTACATCTTCATGCAGAAATAATAAATTGCTGATATCAATTCTTTTCTTTAAGTGTCCTATTTAATACATGATTTCAGTCCTGCCAGTATTTAGACTTAGAATTTCCGGCTTGTTTCATTTTTATGTTTAATGTTCTGGAAGATCCAATATGGCTTTGGGTACAACAGGATTTCCAAAAAAAGTGATTTTTTTTGAGAAGCCCTGAGTTGCTGTTAGGCCAAAATCCTGAATTAAAAGAAAGCAAACGAATTTCAATAGGTAATCACGCTGTCATGGTATACTAGGACTAATGATTATAAGCAGTTAGTGAGTGGTTCTAACTTTGTTATTTTTACTTACGCAATAAGCACTATTACTGTATGTTTTGCAGCATTGTAGAATAGTAACCACAAATAAGGCACATGAACAATAAATACACTCACACCATACAACAAACATATACTAATGGTCAAAGACTACACAAGAGTAACACAATTAAATTATTAAGACTGTATTGCAAAGTTCACTATGACATCTTTATTTGCATTCGTTTTCTCATTTCCCACGCAAATCTAGCTCCAGGGTTTATTGCATACTATTTCTCTGGTGAGCCCCCCTTCCCAGTTTCACTACCCTTTTACCATGGTACTCTACTATCAATCCTTCCTCCACAAGCCCATGTGCAGCTCAACCCTGTTGTTTAAGTGAAACTCTGGTATTCTAGATAGGCTGTGTACATTAGAGTGGGGTGTCCATGCTTTTGTCATAAATGACCTGTGAAGTTGGTACAGCTGCTCTTTAACCACGGAGAGAACCTGCTGTAGGCACTTCCATCCAGAGCCGGCCTTAGGCGTTGTGGCGCCCTGTGCGGACTACTCCTCTGGCGCCCCCCCTCACTACCCCCCTCTCTGCCCCTTCAAACTACCTGCCCTCTCTGCCCCTTTAAACTACCCCCCCTCAAACTACCCCTCCCCTCTGCCCCTTCAAACTACATTCAAACTACCCCCCCTTCAAACCCCCCCCTTCAAACTACCCCCCCCTTCAAACTACCCCCCCCCCACTTACCTTGTTGCCGGAGTCCTGCGGTAAGAGCGGGAGGCATCCGAGCGGTTGCCGAGAACTTCACGAGCAACCGCTCGGCGCCCCTGACCGGGACTTAGATTAAAGCATCGTTTTTTTTTTTTAAACTTTATTTAACATCAATGATGTTAAATAAAGTTTAAAAAAAAAAACGATGCTTTAATCTAAGTCCCGGTCAGGCGCCCCTGCAACCGTGGCGCCCTGTGCGGTCGCACAGGTCGCACACCCCTAAGGCCGGCCCTGCTTCCATCGAATCAGTGGGCTAGGTAGTTGTAGTTTGTATGGTAGGTTCATATGCCCAAACACATGCCATGTCTACTTTACATTGATAATAATCTGTCGAAATGAATACTTGGTAGGTATTTTTGTCTGGAATGGACTCTACACTGAAATTTGTTTTTATGACATGCCAACATATTTTGCAGAGCAGTAGAATATTAACTAAAATCCCCCAAAAATCTAGTCACTTTTTCCCTCCAATAATTGTTCTAAGAAAAGTGTTTGAAATTTGGCTGCACTGCCCATACAGCTAACATGGCTAGAGCTTTCTTCTTTTACAAACATTTGGCTGCCTACCATTCCCATAATTCTTGGTAAGTGTATGCTCCTTACAAATCTATTCCCAAATATACAAAATACATTTCAGTGCAGGCTGCCATCTGGTGGTCATTTGTATTTGCCACTGCTGTCTATGTGGAGAAATCAGTTGTTTGTGTCTCTTGTATATGACCACTACAATAATATAACACAGTTTGCAGCTCAACAAAGAGTCTTTAATGAGACATACAGAAAGGACAAGAAAGATAGGGTGTAAGCACTGGCACTGTGGTGCCCCAATAAATGTCGGCCCTGGGACGGGAGCCATCATGCCCCTGCTTAAAGGCAACCATGGTGAAAAGACCTATTAAATCTGTTTTTCCTACAATCCACATAGAGAGCTACATGAGTTATTCGAATGTTGAGTAAGGTTTGCTTAATCTTCTTATGCTGCTTAAGTGCAGCATAAGCAATGACTCACCAATGATTTGTTGGTATGACAAAGCTCAATATTTCCTATTTTCTCTTGGATTTTACTGACAGTTGTTTAGGCATCAGATAATTTACAAAATAGTATTTCATAGTGCAGATTAAGATCATGAGAATGCATGTCTTTAAACTAGAGAGTATCATTTAACAAATCATGCGTATTATTAATACAACTAATACTACTAATACTAATAGGAATTAGTAATGCTTTCTACTAATCATATCAAGGCCCCCTTATTATTCTGTTCACTGGATTCTTTATAGATCTCTAAAACAAAAACTGACTCTATTATAGACACAGGCATTTTCCCCTCGTCTTCATCATTTTGCCATTAACAAAGTACTGTGTAAAAGATACCAAACCATGTTAGGCAAACTGATTTGATGTTTGCTGAGTTGGCTTTTCTCACCGTGAATACAATCTAGCGAGGGCTGATGTATTTAAAAATAACAATCAGCATCCCACCTACACCTCAGCTGAAATCCCTGTTTCTAATTTGAGATGCATCTGATAATAAGCCATGCCAAACCTTTCTAAAGCATTTTGAACAGCTATTTTAAGGACCATGTGTCTCCAAAAATGTAATAAAGTAAATCCTCTAATTACAGTTATTTTAATAATAAAGTTATTTTAATAATATAATAAACAACCATAAAGAACAAATAAAAAACTAACGTTCTAATAAAGCCAACCAACTGGAAGATATATAGTACCAATGCTAAATGAAAAAAATGTTTTTTTTTAATTTACATCCACATGATTCCACATCAAAGTATCCAAACATTATATAAAATCATGGATGTAAAATATTTATAATAACAAACAACATGACTTGGGAAATAAAACATTGTTCTTTCATGAGGTAGAATAAATTAATTATTGGCTTATATCATTCCACATCAGTTGTAAGGGATGGTTTCCTAACAGCAGGTTGAAGCAGCTTAAATACAGTGAATGTAAGTCTAATGAGGATTATAAATGCAGATAATTATAACTGTGAGTGTGGCCTCTGGGGGTGTACTCATTTTTAAGCCTGTTTAGATAGGTATACATTTACCATATGGTCTGCGAAAAGCACTGTGCATGCTTAGGCCCATGTTTGAACTTGACTAAAGTGCTGTGTGCCTTGTAATCCAAAACTAATCTTTTGTGAAAAAAATCAGACTACTTAAATATTTTGACTATAAACAGAATCGCCAGATATATAAAGTGATAATTGAAAAACATACTTTACAAAATTAAACTATCTTAACCTGTATATGTAATCTTCTTGTGAGCATCACAATAGAGTGCAATGAACTTGGAGTGTTTCTTAGTGTGATAGGCACAAAGGGTTAAGATACCCAGCTGAAAAACTAGGACAAATGACTCTCTCCAGATTCGTTTTAGAATATGTATCTTTGGTTTCAATATGATTACATTTCTTTGAAGAACAAGAAGATATATTTGCACTGGTTATGGCCTAGTTTTGCAGCTGGTTAGTTTTGGTAAATAGAACACGTAAGAATGTTTATAGTGGGTGAGAGATTTCACAGATTCTTACAGTGATACTAAAATGACTGCAAAAGGTATGATTCATAAAAGCTAAATCTACTGCCTGGTGACAAATTCTCCCTTATACTGACTATATTCCTAGCCAAGCTCAGATGTGTCTATTCACTAAAATGTTACGGGAGTCAAGGCACATTTGCAGCGGCAAACCGTAAAGCTTAAGAAAGCTATACCCAAAGCACCCTAAACTTAGTTTTAAAACCTTGCCAACTATCCTGTAAGCCAGATGGCATTACATTGCACCATAACAGTTCACCCAGTTTCAAAGAGGGCAACTATACCCCAGTAAAAGCACAACAAAATGTTTTTACATAATAAACATACATAAATAATACATGGGGCTGGCGCATTTTCAGCAGCTCTTCCATTGCGCCACCTTCAGTTCACCTGCCTCGCTGCTCACCAGACTCGAGGTCAGTGCAGAATGCTTTAGCAGTATGCTTTAGGTAATAGAAAGCTGCCGCACAATACCTTTATTTATATCCTATCTTCGTGCATATAGAATGTTGCAAGCCGCTTGTGTGGGCAGCCTGGGCTGAAAAACACGTGATAAAAAGCTAACGGAGATGCAACCCAGAAAATTCTGTTTTGTATAATCAGGATTTTTTTTTTACTTTTACTTGCCCCCACAACCCCATGTAGCCTTGTACTAATGGTATTTGAACTCGCCTCTAACTACACTCAACTCACATCAACTTAGCTACAGCACTGGTGATGTAAAAACAACACCAACTCGATGATGTATTAACCCCTAAGTGTGTGTATTGTGAATAGTAAATTTCTCCTTGCCTCCTTAGGAGGTCCCCAAAACCCCTCATTAACCAAGAGTTAATGAAGTAACCTCTTATGTCTGGGGTAAAAGGAGGCTGTGGCTGAAATGATTCATTCGCCTGTTCAGTCACTTCATTAGCTGCTTCATAGGTAATACACTTATAAAGAACCAAGGTTTTTTTCTGGGAAAAAACTATGGGTCGGTGTTTGTCAAGGGAGCCGTAATGACATTAGTGGCAGTATCACTTTCTTCTCAACAAAGGAAAAGGGAAGAGTATGAATGGCCAGCAGACTGTTGTCTAATGCTTTCATTTCACATGACTTTTTGAGTACTTCCTTTCAAATAATAATTGACCATTATTACTTAAAATAGTATATGTACACACAGACTACAATTTCAATTGACAGTTTACAAATTCACAATTATGTGTGCCGTTGTGATTGCCTACAATGTGTACATTCTTGTCTATTGCAACCAGGATGTAAACTGTCAGAACCAAAGGAAAAAAGCAGAAAGCTGCCAGGGACTGAGAGATCTTACTAGGGGTGAGACCTACTTACTCATTAAGTAAAGTTGGTGGTGGATTGGCGCAGTGGTGAAGATGTGTCACTGATGATAACCTTACTAGAGCCCTGTCTCCCCTTGTTTGCCATCTCTTATGTCTTATATTTCACATGGAGCAGAAAGTACTGCTTTCTTCAAAAGAAGTTAGCAAAAGCTGTTGTCCAAGTTATTGACCACAAAGTCAAGGTTACGTTTAGGCACTTGCCTGGGGAGAGTTTTTATATTAGGTCTTCTCTCCCCTCTTATCCTACTAATTTCAAAGCAGAACAGAAGTGCAAATTTTATGCAACACCTCATTTTGGCTGGCAGGATACTATCCCGTTCCTCTATGACAACCATAAGACCCCTGATATGATGTATTTAGGACATGTTTTCCCAAAATGGGTAACACAGAATTTACTTGTGTCATATCCAACTTATGTGTAGGGCAAAGGTTATGTAAGAGGGTGGTTTACTCCGGCAGTCCCTCTAGTGCACATGAATTTGTTAATGTGGCTGGGTCTTTGTTGGGAAGTGACCGATGTTGCTCTATGACTCCATTTGGGAGTTTACAAATGGAAGTTTTCATTTCACAATATGAGAAATGGAAACTAGTACTATGTAACTGATTTTTATTTAATAATACCATAATAAACAATTAGCCTAATGTTTTATGCCTTTACCTCCTATGGTAATATTACTGAATTTAACTGTTTACGGTGCAAATTTTACTCCATAGTTAGTTATGGTGTTTTGGAATATAGTTTGTTTATGTTTAGTATTTTTTTGTTATGCAGTGTTTCAAGCCAAGCTTTGACCTTCAAGTCAAGAACTTCTTGTTTATTGGATTTGGCAAGGTTTATCATTCACATGTCTATAAAACACAAATAACCCAAAAAACATAGTGCTACCTTTTCCTTTTAGTTATATATTCTGTTTTTATACGAGCATAGAAGTAGATTGAAGATAGGGCACTCATGTAATAGACATCAATAGTATGGCACTGGCTATTAAAATATCGAAAAGTAACTATTCCAGTAAAAATAATAAAATATACAGAATGGCTGGTAATATTGGAATAATAAGAGGTCAGATTTGGCCTAACGTATTAGTATGATTAACCCATCAAGAGACAGAAGGTATACATATTTATCTGTAACCTCAACAAAGTCAACAAATATGTAGTGTACACATGTCTCTCTGCATCAAAAAGTAAGAATTAATGTAGAAAAAGAAAGTTCACACTGTGCCACACAGCATACAATAATCAAACTGTATATGTTTGTATTTTCAACCCACAGCATAAAAGTTGGGAATTCTCCTTGTATAAAAACTTGAAAGTGTGTAATGAATTGATGAACTCCTCATACACTTCACTTCTCTACTTAATATTTGCTACAGAATTGATTTTTGCAGATATTTAAACAACACAAGTATAATCGTAAATAAACAGTCTGGTTGTTGTTAGTTTTTCTAGTTTATATAAAAGTTTGTATTTTGCCATTAGACTATTCTTTACTGTACGGAAGAAACTATGTGAATCTTTCAATGCAACAAACCATGTTCCTGCAAGAAGCATAAAAGGGACGTTCCACAAACAAAGGTTGATCATGATAAAGTGATCAACCAAAGGGTTATTTAGATAAATGAAAGCAAAATCACATTGCATTTATCTGTTAACCCTTTCTGTTATTTTAAGTGTGCACCTACTGTGTGTCTTTCTACTTTGCTTTCTGTATGTAACACTCACTACATCAGTCTCCTGGACAGTGGTTAGTCTCTTGGAGTCAAAGTCAAGCCCATAATATCCCCCTTCGGTTGATCCACCAGGTTCCACAATCACCAGCTAATGTTTAATTTTAAAATGAATCAGGGCTGCACCAAGGCAGGTGGCAGCAGGTAGAGGGCAAGAGATAGGGGCGCTGAGCAGTGAAAACCTTTCCAAGAGTGAGCTACAGATTTCTGAGCTCTTGAAAAGTTATGGTGAGTGGTGCCTTTGTGTGTACAAGCATGTACCCAGGCACCCATATATAGTTGCATTTGTATTTCCCAAACATGGAAGATCCTATTTGTATATTTTTTCTACAGTGTTTTAATGTGTCCCAATGCAATTTATTAATAAGATACTTTTAAAAACATATTATATATATATATATATATATATATATGTGTGTATATATATATATATATATATATATATATATATAATCACAGACAATAACATTATTATTTCTGTTTTTTAATTGTGTATTTTGTAAAGAAAGGTCTACTGTTCTACTGTCTTCATTAATCTAAGATCTGCATTTGTTTTCTAAGTGATTTTTTGCCTTGAGCAGTGTTGTCATGTTACCAAAATGTCATTTACATATAGCACTGTTTTTTTTTTTAAATCAAACAGTATAATCCCTGCATGTATTACTTGGAATCCTAAAGCTGTGTCACGTTCTGTAAACATTGAACAAAAATCAGTTTCCAACATTCTGTCCTTAGATCTGGCCAAGCAGAATTGGTAATTGACCAAATATTACCCCATTCAGTCAATTTTCACTTGTCTTGTGCATGTGAAGTTAATACCATGCAGCTTCCAGATACTTAATGTAAAAGCATTCTTTTTCACGGTATCAGCCTATGTTTCGGATGAATTGTTGAGTGTCTTCCACCACTCAAGATGTTGTGTAAGATACCACCAATAAACAGATCCATTGTATTAGAATGTAACCCAAAACTAATTCTTAAAAAGAAGCAGATAAATACTAATAAAATATCTATATACATATAGTAATAAGGTAATAGCATGAACTATACATATACAGTAGACAAAGTTGACTTTAGCGATTATTTTTGCTGTTTTAGAGGTTGGAAAGCGGACTGTGGCAGCTATATATATATATATATATATATATATATATATATATTCCTAGGCTTTTAGCCCAGTAGGCCATTACATAGGTTACGCAGCATATCAGGGAAATAGGAGGGGGCGAAGCAGCACTGTAGAGAATTATACAGCCCAAGTTTGATTTTACACAGAGGCAAACAATATAAATGATGACATGTTTTTGATTAAATATACTTACCCTTTAATAAATGATATTATTAGTGTAAAATATACTGCAATATACTGATTTGTGCAAAAAGGCCAAACATTTTGTATTTTAAAACATGTCCGAAATAACCTGTAATACTATTGGGTAGATATAATGAAGTTTGTGATTCCCTTCATAAGACAAAAACAATATGATGTAAGTTCAAGTGGGCCTCAATTTAAATTTAGACTGGGTCCCGGCACATATGTTAGGATAACAAGTGGTGGAACCCAGGATGAGTTCAGAGAATGACGTCCAAAACCCTAACGGGGCCAAGTGTGGTACAGAATCACCAGAGGCATGAGAATAGTGTTATAGTGGTATAGTTTCAATAGGTCGGGGCAGATGGCAACATTACACAAGCCTAAGGATAGGGTCACACGTAACAAGCTGAATCAAGAAAAGGAAGCCAAGTTCAAACAGGAATCGGGAAGAGACGGAAAAATTGCATATGATGACTGGAGTGTACATTAATTTTTATCTAGCAAACTCACCTTCTTTGGGCAAGCACTCTCTGGAATTACCGTATTTATCGGCGTATAACACGCACTTTTGATAACTAAAATAAGAAGAGAAACCCTACCTGCGTGTTATACGCCGATTAAAAATTTGCAGCCACGTCTCCCTCGCTTCCGGTCCGGGCGGGGGTGCGTGTTATACCCCGGTGCGTGGTATGCGCCGATAAATACGGTAAGTGATAATCCTCTCTTTGTGAGGCAAATGTGAATAAGTGCACACGAGCTATTTAAAGCTCACCTTAAAATGTTGATTACATAATGACAATAGTTTAGTTTTCTATAATGCTGAGGTCATATCGATCGCTTTCCTTGTATGAACCAATATTCAATCATTCTGTATTGGGTGATATTTAAAATGATAGGGAGAAAAGGTAAAGATGCAGAACAATAATCCATATTCATTTATAGATTTAAGAGTGGCGTATTTTTAATCCAATATGTTACATTGGACATCTGTTATATCCCACACTTTTGTTTTCAGAGTTGCATTATTTATTATACATAATAATAAACCCATGATTTAGAGCATCTTTTGTTTTGTGCTAACATGAGCTCCAGCCTCCAGAACAATGAGAAATTACATTACAGGGGCACCGTTTATTATCATTTAGGGTTGATTCACATCTTAAAGTGAACATACCAGGTGAATTTGTAAAAGCCATGCACAATAAAATATATAAGATATGTTATTGCTATGAATGTAAATGTATCTTCTTTTATACAGTAATATCTTACATTGAAATGACTATATTTTGAGTACGTGAATGCAAATTGTACTAATCCCAATGTGTCAGATTAGAGGTGTTGAAAACACAAACATGAATCCTAATTTACAAGCAATATACCATTTGTTTCTAGGTTTTTTTATTGTATATGGTATATTGTTGCTTTTAAATGATAAACCATTATTAAAATGTACAACAATGATTGTTATCATAGTATTTAGAAAAATGCAATGTTTTGTTGATTGTTCCATGACATAACAAGTCAAGATGGTAGAGGTAACTACACTATACAACCAAACCTACGTGGAAAACACTCAATTATTGAATTTAGGTGTTTCAGCCACAATCATTGCTAGCAGGTGTTAAAAATATCAATCACATAGACAGAAATCTCCATAGATAAACATTAGAATGGCTCATACTGAAGAGCTCAGTGACTTTAAATGTGTCATCGTCATAGGTTGTCACCTTTGCCACAAGCCAGTTTGTCAAATTCCTGCCCTGGTAGATTATTATTTATTGATTTATAAAGCACCATCATTTTCTGCAGTGCTGTACCGGGGTAAAAAAGACATAACAAATGGTACATAACATAACAATGTTCACTTACAGAAACAAAAGGTAAGGAGGGCCATGCCCTGTAACGAGTTTACAATTTGGATCTGTCATGGTCAACTGACTTTTATAGGTTACAGAAATATTGCCAAAATGTAACAACATGAATTACAAATGACATTTCCCTAAGCATTGTTAAAACATTGTCAGTAAAATGACATGCTTTTAGATTACCAAGAGAGAGGCATTTTGGCTTCACTTATCTCTTGAAATAAACAATACTTAAATGTACTTTTATGTGATCTATGATTTTTAAAGGCAAAAGAAAATGTTGCCAGAAGTAAGTAACAGACCGTTTAAGAAATTCACATTGAAGATTTCGTTGTTATGGATGTATAATAATTAAACTTTGTATCAAGAACCTTGGGAATTCCATCCATACAAAAAAATCAACAATTCAACAGCAGCTGCAGTTGCTTTAGCAGAGGCACCTGGGGTTAATTTTTTAGTTTTTTTTAGATGAAATAATAAGAAGCTAAATTACAAAGTTGTTTTTATTTTGCTTCTAATTAAAATTTCCAAGTATCAAGTTTGTGGAGAAAACATAGCTTACGTAATGCCAGTAGTGCTCCTAAAAAGTCCAATAATATATTGTGGCCACCATGGCACACTATGCAGAAAAGTTATGGCCTTCTAAATTATATCGTCTGTATAATGCAGCAAGGGGGTAGGGTATACCTATCACTAATTCCTTTGATGTATCATTTTCTCGCATACATCACATTACATTTATGTATAAATTCTCAAGCTGAATATATAGACTTTATGGATATGGTGTGTTATATGCTTTGAACATTTTCATAGTTAACCATGCTAAATTATCTAGTACTTTGCTGGAAGGTTATACCCTTTTGATGGGTTAACTTGCATAATTGTGGTTGTATATCCATATCTGAAGCAATTTGGGCCACTTGGCTGGGCTTTTCTGTAGACCCAAAGTTACCTGACATATACATGAATAGGGCTGCAAGTGCATGTGACGGTATTGCTCTGGGTCACAACGAAAACCTTTGGAGATCATTGGACTACAGGATGTTTACAATACACAATCCATATCGGTCAGACATGACAATTATACAGGGGATGGCTGGCAAGAGGAATAGAAGGTGGAAGAGAAAAATTGCTCCCTGGCCTGACTACTAAAAGCTTATTTTCTTTTTTGATTTACTTGCAACTCTGCCAGTAAGCCGCTGGCTTATCTACAGTAACGTGGCGTTTAGTCAACAATGGATCCCTTCTGTGCTTCTTGTATTGCCTTTCTAGTGAATGAGTTATCATTTATCTTCCAAATGTTTTTAACTGTACTTATACATTACTGTCTACTCCATTCTGCTTGTTAAAAGACAAGCCATCATAATATAATAGTTGTCCCTATTATTGCATGCACGGAAAGCAGTATAGAGAATCTTCAGCCCATGGAGTAGGAGGGAGGCTGCACCTCTGTAGCTTTAATATGCATTATAAATGCAAGAAGAACATTATACTTCTACGAAAACATACTGCTACAAAAACTAAAATGTTTGTGTTAAAACAATAGAAGAAATGCTTTTTCTTTTAATACAAATATATTTTCCAAAACAGAGGTAACTAGGGAAATCACCTACCTGCAACTGAAATGAACTTAATAGTATGTTTTGAATTAATATTGCATATCATATTTTGTGTTCAGTCCAGAGGAAAATCCCTATTTGTCCCACCCTAGCGATCTGAGCCAAAAAACTATAGTTGATCTGGAAATAGATAAAATAAACTTCTGAAATGAGAACTGACTTGTATTACATAATTATATGTGTTGTGATAGGTCAAATTGATTATTTCTTTAAAAAATTATGAATTTTGAGAACAAAATAAATAGCCATAAATCCAAAAATTTATATTGTAATTGCTGACATGGCATACAACATTTTGTCACCATATGTTTGTGTGTTAAATATGATATGTTATTATTATATATATGATATATATATATATATATATATATATATTATATGTTATATATTATATATTATATATTGTGTTTCAAACATACCAATTCAAATTATTTTACTAAACCTGGTTTTATTTTTTGCTAAAGTAGTTATAAAAAAAAGCAGCAGTGAAAAAAGGCATAATCATCACCTACTGTTTGCAAATGTATCAAATGCAGGAGGCCTTATTATGCTAGTTTAAATGAAAAACAATGGCAATAAACACCAAGCAGACTGGTGATGGTGGTGCGGCAAGATCCATTTGCCTGATGTGCCAAGTGGGCCTGAGAATGAAGGAATAAGAATAAAACAGTGAATAACTAGCATAGATAGATATGGAACTGGCTTAAAGTAAAATGTCTTAAAAGTGGATTTACTAGACCAGCTTTAGATTTCATTCAACATTGTTAAATTGCTTCACATGTAAAATAGCCCATAAAATGAGATGCGCCAATGATAGACCGATTGCATAAACCAACATGAGCATCTAGCTAGCGGCAGCTGGAATGGAAATAGGTTTACGAAACATTTATCTATTGACTAGAAGGCTGTCTTAACTCTGGTATTCTAATGTTGGATAACTAATATTGTCTGTAAAGATGTTTGTAATAAAATGTCAACACTGTCACAATTGGAAGGTTTATTGCTCATATACAAGCCTGGTATAATGGGTTTGATTGTAGTGGTTGGTACAAAGATTGTTGGGGCACTAAAAAAATATATTATTTTTTTCATTTTTCTCAGGGCAATAAGGGTAGAGATCCCTCTCTTATACTGTATCTTATAGGTGTCAGTAGGCTTCCTATAAGGTTTATTTGATTGTTTTTTCTTTTTCTTGGAAGAGGTAGAAAATATTACCACTTTAATAAACCATTGTAAACGGTCACACAAACGTCTTTATCAAATTAAATACAGAAGTCAGATAAATGTATTTTGCATTATTAATTCCCGAGCCCTAGGGTTTAGGACACATTTTTCCCATGGGAGGCCAGTTTCCATGGTTTTGTTAACTTACATATATCATTTTTTTTTATTTATAGACACCTGGTTTAAGGCAATCCTTGCTTTCAATCCCCTGATAATAATAAAAATAAAAAACATAATTTACTCCATTATGTTTTCCTATATATATATACCAAAAAATACTAAAAGAGAGAAAAAAACCTAAACATTTTATAAAGCCCACCCCTCAGTAAATGTAGCCAATATATGTAACTGTACATAAATGTTGATTGCACAAGCAGCCCATGTAGATGAGTACACTTAAGGAAATTGTTTGTAGTAAATTTGAGAAAGGGAACTTTGCAAAATATTGCATAAAACATCCATCTGGCACCCAAATGGTTACTTGATGGATCACATAACCATCATTTTAAACCGGAAGGACAAATAAAGTGCAGGACAGCTTATCTTGTAAGGCACAACCACAAGATAACCATATCTGGATGTGATAGCTCAAACTAAATGAAGGCTGATTGCCATCTTGGAAAGGAAGAAGAGAGAACAGGGAAGTAAAGATGACGTAAAAACCCAGGTGCTGCTGGATAGCTTTGTTACATATGAGTATGTAGAAATTATGCTGGGCTTGTTCACCCCTCTAAGTACAAAAAAATCATGTTTTAATATATGAATACCTCCCAAATCACTCTAGGTTGAGTCCACGTATTAGCAGTATGTAAAAAGTGAATGAATAGATTGTGATGAACATGAAAGGTTTTGACCATTCACAGTTTTTCTACAAAGCCTATGGCATGTGTGGATTTTGGGCCAATATATAGGTAAAGAGGCAGTTATACCCTCTGATGCCTGTTTTTTAAAGAAATGCTTAGCTCCGCAGTGTACCATATATGCGCTGTGTGTGCACATGCCCAGGAAATACGGATAAATGAGCTACTAGTGAACCTTTCCCTTGCACCAGTGTTCAGGATTTGTTGCTATATTGGGAAAGACAAAAACAATATATCCTTCAACAGAAATTCTTTGCTATGAATTATAAAAAAATAACCCTACATGTGGAATAAACACATCAATTCAACTGAGGGCTGAGTTATATTGTTTTTTTTATTTTTTTATTTTGTTGTTTCAGATCAAGTGGAGTCCTGCTCAGGCACCATGAATTTATGTGTTGCCTAACATGAGGATTGTTTCACTTAATCAGTATATGGTATTACCGTAGTTGCTCAATTATAAGACTAGGTTTTTTCCAGAGCAAATGCTCTGAAAAATACCCCTCGTCTTATAATCGAGGTCGTCTTCTAATCAGACCTCATTCTGCTGGGGCCGTGCTGCTTACCGGGCTTTGGTCGCGACCAGCGTCTGTGCTAGTAGCAGCAGGAGAACAGGAAGCTAGCACAGTCCTCACATAACTCTACCTCCCCCCTCCTTCCTCTGGGGGCGGGGCCAGAGAAGTTGCTCGCACAGCTGGGCCCCTGCAGAAGTCTGCGAGTTGGAGATCTGCAGTTCAGGTCGGGGCGTCGGGGAGGGTTTTTGAGTATGTGTGATTAATGGAATGAATGAGTATTTAAATGTTTGTGAATGAGTGTGTGTGATAGCATGGATGTGTAAGGGGGTGGTGGTGGTAGCATGGCATAGGGAGGCTGTAATCACACTACTATCATCCCCAGGTTCCAGCATGTACTGGCTGCCTTGGCTTGATAGGAGTGTGGTTGCTGTTAGCATATATATACCTTCAGAAATGCATTTTAACCCCCTATATGCCACTCAGCCCCATGATATGCCTTTTAACCCCCTATATGCCAGAGTGGCATATAGGGGTATAAGGCATATCATGGGGCAGAGGGGCATATAGGGGGTTAAAAGGCATATCATTAGGCACAGTGGCATATAGGAGGGTATAAGACATTTCTGGAGGCAGAGTGGCATATAGAGGATTAAAAGGCACATCATGGGGCAGAGTGGCAAATAGGGGGTATAAGGCATTTCTGGGGGCAGAGTGGCAAGCCTGGGGCAGATGTGCATAACTGGGGGGGCAGGTTGGCAAATAAAAGGAAATAAAATATATATATTTTTCTCAATCATAGCTTTTATTAAATAAGAAAAAATAGTTTACATGAATTAATATTTACTGGTAAAACTTTTTTCCTATAGGGTAGTCTTATATTCAGGCTTTTTGTTTTTTTCCTAAATTAATATTTTGATTTTGGGGGGTCATCTTATAATCAGGGTCGTCTTATAATCGAGCAAATACGGTAATTTAGATCCAAGATAGCTTTATGCCTATTCCATGCATGTTTAAATTCCTTCCCTGCATTAGCCTCTATCACTTCTGGTAAATATGTTACCAGATGGTCTGTCCCCTTTGGACACATGAATAAATAGTATATTTGTTTGCCTGGCATAATTTGAACCTTGGGGTACAACAGTTTTATCTTAATGCACTGGATATTGATGCCCAACTGAATAAAGCTAACTTGATACATATTTAGACCTAACTAATTGACGTGGCTCCAACCATCTTCTGCAAACACTCCATGGAATATCAAGCAGTACCAACAATATGTACTAAAATTAGAAAGACCTTCCAAGCTTCACTTTGTATGCCCAGCGGAATATTGTTAGCATCTGACGTTGATAGTGAAGTGCTAATTTCAATTTGTTATGGGCAAGGGGGGATAAGGGCAATTGCCTCTTGGGTTACAATAAATAGCTGCTGGCCAAAGTTTTTATATAATTGTTTTTTCTAACCTGTGTAATATTTGTAATTTGCCATATAGCCACTCAATGTCTTGGATAGAGAACACTTTCAAGTGCCTTTACAACCAGACTGGATCCTTTTGTATTTTCTATGAAGGTCCTTTATATATATATATATATATATAAACAGTCACAAGTTCAGTACAGTTTGTCCTAGGAATTCAATGTTTCCTTTTTTCATTGGGATTCAAATAACCTTCCATCACTGTGTTTGCTCTAATTCTTATAATTCAAGTTAGCTTATGCAGTGAAGTCATGTTACACAATCAAGAGCCTTTGAGTGTTACATATGTGATAATCCAAGAAGCTGTTAAGAAATAGCTAAATCCATGTATTAAATGTACCTTACCCTATGAAGTCACAAAATCTTAATCTTTCTCAGTGTTGGTCCAATAAAAGGTATCACCTTTGGCTAAAGACTTTCTTATCTCTTTGACCAATACAGCATTTTCCTTACCTATAGAAATGAATGCAGACAAAACTTTAAACCAAGACACTCAATAAGCTACCCACCCATGAATAACACAGATATTTTGGAATATTTGATGTGATAATGATAATGCTCTGTCACTTTCCTAAATCCTGTATTTTACAAATCAGTATGTTAAATAAACATATGTAAGTAGTATTTACAAACTAAAATGTGTATATGTGTGTGGTGGGAGTTCATCATCTTATGTCAATACTATTGGAGCAACCATTCTCTTAGGTTCTGCATCAATATTCTTCCACGTACATTGCAATTACACAAAGTTAATTTAATAATGCTGAAATTTGTGAATGTGACAGTTCCCGTATGATTTGTGTAACATACTTAGAGGGATGGACTCCTTTGTGCTGGGTTTAGTGTTAATATTATACCCCCAAAACAATTTTAGATGTCTAAATCTGGATGCTTTTTTTGGGGTGGGGCAAGTGGCAGGGAGGGATGGGGCCAGCTCTGGTATATTGGCCTTACCAGAACAGTTACAACACAGGAGTGTATACTTCTCTGCTGCAACAGCCCAGATCTCTGGGTTAGTCAGGGGAGCTCAGAGCATCTCCCCAACTGGCCCATGATCTGCACCGCCTTAAAAAGGACTGTTGGGAGGTATGTAATATTGTATTGCTCATGAAAACCAGTTAAAGGGAAACTCCAGCTATCATATGCACTTTAATGAAGTCTGAATGTGTTTTCGCTTGTCCTTACTACCTCAATCGATTCCCATTTACTTGCTAGAACATGCTCAGAAGCCTCGGAAAGACATAGACTAGTTTCCTCTTCTATTTATTTTATTACAACATCTAGCTCATTAAAAGATAATGTGGAATGTTACAGTGTCTGCTATTCCTCTAATGCTTTTTCCACTTTATATTTTATTGTCAGAGCAAAATGACATTAGAACACTTGCCATGATGACTTGAAGCACAGTATGTACCAGTATTGGCGATGCAATCAGTGTATATATACATCACAAAGGCCTCCTGTATATCAGCGGCCAAGATCTTTTTCATTTACTAGAGAGCCAGTAACTGAAGGACCTTGGTTTTGCTCCTGTGTCTCCATCTTGGGGTCCCTAGACATCTGTTTGGCTCCTGGCAAGAGACCAAGCAGCTCCACAAGATCTGTGTACGTAGTCATCCAGCCCTGACATTTTTCTGAGTACAATAATTTGTGTCATTGTAGTATGTGGCTATTATTCAAACTGATATTCAAAAGATATAAAGGCAATAAAATAACCATCCTAATGCTGTTTTGAAGGACATATTTGGTGTCCTGGTATCAACTCAACCAACCATCCAGTTTATAACAGTTGGGATTTTTTTGGTGTTTTTGTACTAAAGGGAAACCATAAATACAGCTCTGCTCCAATCATGTATCTCTGGTGTTATTTTTATTTCATATTCTGTTTAGGTTATTTAAATTTCCAGCTCTAATATCAAATAACTAATTTAAAATGTGATATCGCAACAAGATGTGCATTTTCAACATGCAGCAAAACTCATTAAAAAACTTATTTTAATTATAATATTTAGATGTCCAATGTTTAAGTTCACACTTTATAGAGTGCTTTGCAAGTTAGGCACTGAAGCCCGAGCATCATATAAAACCTGATGACGGCTTAGATGTGAAGCTAATGGAATGTTGTAGTGTTCTATATATAATATAAAAACTGTGTCAACGCTTGACGTCTGCAATATAAATGTCACACCTTTACAGACACAGAGCACCTATTGGTGTAGAGATGGATTGCAAACCTCTGCTTTGGCTCTCCTGGCAAGCCCAGCTGTAATTTTAATGATGGGCGCATCAGCTAGATTTATAAACTGGGTGGAACAAGCAGTTTGTTTCAACAATTTTATACACAGTTTCACTATAGTACTAGAATATATTGTGGTGGGCAATGGCATATTAGAGGTGATATAGTTATAAACTGTAAATGTATCCAAAGCATGAATGCATCTGAAGCTTGTGAGAGTGAGTCACAAGGAATTGTGGCCAAAAGTTAAAGTTTATCTCAGACATACTCATCTTGTGGTTATATGTATATAGCCTACACACAGTAATCTATTGTTATACTTGGAATACCATAAAGGGGCACTTCAGCCATCATATGCCCCAAGCTCCTTGGCATGCAAGAGATGAATTTGGCTGAACATATCTCCTGCTTGCCAGTGTGCTTACGTAACGCCAGCAAGCTCCGGGTCTGGTTTGTACGAGAGTTCCAGGGGGTCATACGAGACCCCTACAGGCACGTGCACATAACACTCTCATTGATTTCAGCTAAAGTACTTTCTGGCCAATTCAGACCATTATTACAATCATGTTGTTACCACCAGTTATAAGTCACTATGATGATATTTAAAGCTCCAGTGTATGGTAATTATCTTGGTACAGCTTACATCTCTAGTAGGATCATTTGTATGGCTCCAAATCAAAGCTGATCTCAAATGTCACTCCAATCAGGGCCTCCATGACTGTACTGCAGGGTACTTTACCAAGCAGTAATTTGGATACTGCTTATAGATGATAGAGGGTCAGAGGCGTAAATTACATGTAAGGAAGTTTTGCTTTACTAGCAGAACTAGTAGTGGCTAATGTAGTGAGGGAAGCTGAACATGCATAGGATAGTTATAAAGCCACGCTAAATCCTGGGTTAACCACCCCAACTGCCACAATGGTGCCTCATTAATAGACTCATGCATGTTTTTATACAAACTTTATTTTTTCTTTTTAACGAAAACAAAACCTGTAAGTTGTTTTTTCTATCATCTATTACTCTTCATTGATAAATCTTGGTCACAATATAATATGTATAATATATAATATTGGGGAATATCAGTCCTGCTCCACAGGGTTACATGTACCTATCATCTGCCAGTGTCTGCCTACCCAGGCCCAGTGCCCTACTACTACTACTGCTGCTGCTGCCCTTCTTTGACCGTCCTTACTCTGGGGAAACCTTTTTTTTTAAATCTATGATATTGTGGAAATGCATTCTTGCTCCACTGGGCTGCTTGTGCCTATTGTCTGCCAGTGTATGCCTGACCAGGCCCAGTGCTCTACTACTACGGCTGTTGCTGCACCTCTTTGACCGGCCTTACTGTAGGGAAACTTTTTTAAAATTTTCTGTAATGAAAGTCCAGAAGGTGTCAGGGACCTCATCCTTTAGGAATACCCCCTGAATGTCGTTCCAAATAGCTGAATCGGCAGGGAACCGATATTCATTGCCCAAAAACAAACAAGGCAAAAACAAAACCAAAATCTTGTCTGAAGTGATTTTGTTCCCTGTACACATGTCTACTGATTAATGGTGCGCAAAGAGGCCTTTAGATTGCACGAGAGTCTTATTGGGTTAAAAGACAGCATAGGTAAAGGTGCTTCAGCAGAGGGAGAGTCTGAGGGAAAATTAGCCGATAGGCAGGCATGGTATCCGGGCGAGAGAGCGAGGAAAAAGTGAGGTCACAATAGTCACAATAGCCAAGGGTCACTACACGGATAAATCAGAATAAGGATGAATAGAATGCCAAGCATTAGGAGGAAAACCAGCTAAAAACTATGCAACTCCATAGAGAGTTGCTGGCAGCTTTATTTCAAATTTTGGCAGCAGTTGTGTGGCCATGCCCCCCAACCAATCGACGCCGACCGAATAGTGGTGTGCGCATCTACTTCCTGTTCTATGGATCTTGGCTCGGTCGGAATATGTGTCGCACTGCAGTGCGTCACCAACGGTAAGTATGACAGTAATTCATAGCCTCATGTATTTCAGTGTACTCTTACCTACAGATTTCGTCTTTCCTTCAGTACATATCAACCTGCAAAGTTCGGAATCATTGACATACTATGTTTGCCAAAATAGCACTAGCAATCAAAATACCCTTTATTTATTTTGGAAATAACATAATAAATGAAAAAAGTATATTTACACAAAATGTAGCTTTTTGAGCCAGCTTGATCATATTTAATATTAAGCTATTATATTGCATTTTTCCAATTTGACTAGCTGCTTGTGGCAACATTGGGTTGGATGCGGGCACAAACATTTCTAAATTCTAAACCTCATTATACATTAGGCATAAGTGTACCGTAGCTCTTAATTTTTGTTTAAAATCTGTTACAATGATTGTAAAGATACAAAATGAGAAAAAGGTAGTTTGATGCATGCTGGGAAATATCCTATTAACAAAAAATAATATTGATGCAAATAGTATAATATTTTATTATCCAAATATATTAAAAAGCTGTTGTATGTTATGTTACAACAAAATATATAATATGTTTAAATGTCCTGTTATTTTTTGTGTGTACAAACCTTCTTGTTTAGTTGGATTATCTGCCATGCAGAGTTAAATGTTGGGGAAAAGGATCAAGTATGAGACTACAGTTTCTGTCTGGGCTGTACTTTACACCTTGTAGTAATCAGAACCGGTTAGCAAGTTTCCAAAGATAAGCGCACATCATGATTCAGATACCACTAGTAATCTATGCAGTGCAGTCATTTCTTCTAATTTCTTTTTAGTGATAAGGCCTTCTCAAAAACTCACATTGCCAGTCTCCCTCCTTCATTACAATGTTTGGTGTCACTCTAATCTAGAAATCTAGAATAAAGAAATCTTTATTATACATTTTCATGAATATCTCTGACCCTAAGTATGAACTTTACATTAAAGAGTTTATGATCTTTAAAAATATGTGGGCATAATTGTAATAAAATACTATGGACCCCCTTTTCTCTCTCAAAAAATTAAATTGGGTTTTGTTCTCTGCCCATATTTGAAAGTGGGACGTAAAGTTCACAAAATGTCATAAAAGCACAGTTCATAAAAAAATCATGTAATTTGAAAATCACAGGACTGTCCAAGAATAGATTGACATTAATTCTGTGCAGTTCAATAAACTAGACTTTATCTGACCATCATTGCCATTTTTACCTATCTCTGGTTACTGTAAGTGGGAACTTTCCAAATGAGCTGACCTTGAGACTCTTCAAGTATTAACCCTTTGGTGGAGTTAACCAGTAGTGGAGTGTATTGACTTGCCAAATGGCTCAAATACCTCCCTCATAATTTAGTCACCTCCATCAACCCTAACATACTGGTAACGAAAGCACCAAATGGAAGTGATCACGGTAATTTAGAATAGGAAGAAGCAGAGGAGCTCCCTGTCGGCAACCAATAGAGTCACTCATAAGACCTTTAACTCCTGACAGTGAAACTCCGCCTGGGGACACCATTGGTCTCCCCGTTTGAAGAGTTAAAGGTCTGAACAAGCGACTCAATTGGTTGATGCCAGAAGAGGCCCCTGCAGGCGACCAATAGAGTCGCTCCCACGGACCTTTAACTCCTTGTGCGAACCTATGGATTTCCGCTCCCGGTAACCCCTGTGATGCTGCGTAGATAACATAGGCTAGATGGGGAAGGGACCAGGGAGATTAGTAAACGAAGATAAACACGAAGATTCTTCGTGTTGTGTGTCTTCATCTTTGTGTACATTTTGCCGTTGTTTCTTCAGCATTGGGCTGAACTTCGTGTTCGTTTTCATGTTTGCCCGAATACGAATGCACAAGTCTAGTATATATTGACTTACTTAAGTTGTGTATGTGTGTCTTTTGCATGTCTTAGAGATGACAACAACATTTCTGGTAACTTTTTTATTTAGTATTTTATGTAAAAACTTATGGGTGCCATTTCTTATTCCCTGACAGCTGTTGGCTTCTGTGGATTCCCTTTAATTGTGCTCCTGATGAAAATACCCGTTGAATAAAGATTATTCAAATAATAAAAGACAATAAAATATTCACCAATTCAAGTGCATTGTTGAGTGTCAACAGTACAATACAAATCTCTACTCCTTTACAGTGGTCAGGTATGTAGCTCACTTAGTAAGTAATTAAGGCTCTGAGAAATTTGGAACCTTACCGATTAAAAGTTCTACGTGTTCTACATCTGGTTGTTACAAATCTTGCAATTTGTCCCATTATCGCTTTAGTCAAGCAAGGTAAAGTACGGTTCCAATTACCTCTAATACAAATTTTAGCCAGAGGTATAAGCTGAATGTATTTGAAGCAGTGTTTCCCAGTGTGCAGATGCTATGTGTCACAACACGAAAGTCAGCTGGTGGTAGTTTTGAGACCCTAAGGGGAAAAGTGAGAGACAGCTGATATGCTGGGGTAAGGACTTACAATGTGCCACAATTAACAGCTTTTTAGCCCCAATGCATATTCTGTTTTCTAACTATGCTTCATTCTCTTTTGATTTTCTTCACATCTGTCTTATCACTTCTAAGAGACTAGCTAAAGCACTGGAGTCAAATAATTGATGTGGCTGCCTAAGGCTGCCTTAGCCACATATGGAGCAAAATTAAATATTAACCTTACAAGATTAGCAAAGGAAAGAAAATAACCTGTATAAGGTAATGTTTTGGGGTTTTTCTTTTCCATCCTTCCATTTTAATATTTCAATGAAATAGTAGACATTATAAATCAAAAGTAATCCTTGTGCATTTGAAAATTCCTGCAGAACGGTTCTTGCTATAGTGACAACACCAGTTTCTAAATGTAATCTTTTATACTTAACCACCAAAGCGCATTTTTGATAATGGTTGTCAGCATAGCAATGCAGTTGTTGGGCTTCAGCTTTCATGATTGTCATCATTATGTTTTTATAACACAAGTGCAAGAAGAAAAACAATGATATTCCTTAAAGGTAACCCCACTTATTAAACTACATTACTAGATAGCCAATCTTAGCCCTTCTTGGACAAGACACTTGGCTGGGTTACTTCTTCATAATTATTCCCTGTTTTAGTGAATAATACACTTTCAAGATTACCAAGAGGTCCAGTGATCAACTGAGGCAGTTATTAAGTAATTTTAATTGCAGTATTACATAGATAGCTTGAAAAACACAACCATGTTGGGAAAGCCATTTGGAGGCCTAGGGAAAAATGCAGAGTTGGTCAGCCATGCCCCTACATACTTTATTGCTGCTTGAATGTCAGATGCTGTCTTTATTATGAGGCCATTCGCTGCATACACAAGGTTACACACTGCAAAAGGGTGTGATTGCATGTATCCAGCAAGCACATACTTTATCGGCCTTTGCAGTAAGTCAGTTCCTGAAATTTCATCCCTGCTAGATATTCCACTGTCATCTGTAAGTGGTATTATTATTATTGGAAAGTGGAAGCATTTAGGAACAACAGCAACTCAGCCACAAAGCAGAAGACCACGTAAAATCACAGAGCAGGGTCACCGAGTACGTAAAAGTCACCAATGCTCTGTTGATTCCATAGCTGAAGACACTGGCATTAATATCTGTACAAAAACTGTGCGGCAGGATCTTCATTGAATGGGTTTCCATGGCTAAGCAGCTCAATGCAAGCCTCACATCACAAGTACAATAGTAAGCGTCAGATTGAGTGGTGTAAAGCACACCACCACTGGAGAAGTGGAAACATGTTCTGTGGAGTGACGAATCACGCTTCTCTGTTTGGCAGTCTGATGGCCGAGTCTGGGTTTGGCCGATGTCAGGATAATGTTACCTGCCTGACTGCATTGTAAAGTTTGTTGGAGGAAGTATAGGGCTGTTTTTCAGGGGTTGGGCTAGGCCCCTTACTTCCGGTGAAGGGAAATATTAATGCTTCAGCATTCCAAGACACTTTGGACAATGCTATGCTTCCAACTTTGGAGGAACACTTTGGAGAAGGCCCTTTTCTATTCCAGCATGACTGTGCCCCAGTTCACAAATCAAGGTCATAAAGACATGGTTAGATGAGTTTGGTGTAGAAGAATTTGACTGGCCACAACAGAGCCCTGACCTCAACCCCATTAAACACCTTTTGAGAGCCAGGCCTTCTCCAACATCAGTGCCTGACCTCACAAATCTTCAATTGGATGAATGGGCCAAAATTCCCACAGAGACACTCCAAAATCTTGTGGGAAGCCTTCTCAATAGAGTGGAAGCTGTTATAGCTGCAAAAGGGGGATAAGCTATGTATTAATGTTTATGTATTTAGAAAGCAATGTCATAAAAGTCCATGTTTGTGCAATGGTCAGGTGTCCTAATACTTTTGTCCATATTGTGTGTCTATATATATATATGTACACACACACACCAATCAACCATACCGTTATGACCACCTTTTGGTGCCAAAACAGCCCTGTCCCGTCGAGGCATTGATTCCACTAGATCTCTGAAAGTGTGCTGTAGCACGAAAATATTAGCATCAAGTCCTATAAGTTGCGAGGTGAGGCCTCGATGGATCGGACTTGTTTGTCCAGCGCATCTTACAGAAGGATTGGATTGAGATCTGGGTAATTTGGGGGCCAAGTGAACATATTGAACTTGTTGTTGTGTTCCTCAAACATTCCTGAACGATTTTTGCTTTGAGGCAGGATGCATTATCCTGCTGAAAGAGGCCAATGCTATCAAAGAATACAGTGTCAATGAAAGGGTATGCCCTGGCCATTTTTCCTGTTACTTACACATTAACTTTGAGGACAAAATTGTCACGGATCCGGCTCCCGGCGTTGGCGGGCGAACTGCCACTCGCAGATGTCGGATGCCCGATACTCCGGCCCCCGGCACCGCTCGCGAACGCCGGGTTCCCAATCCCTCGGGCCCCGGTACCGGAGGACGGACTGCCATCCGCGGTAGCCGGAAGCCCGAGACCCCTTCCCGGAGCTCAGTTGCCGGCAGTCAAAGAATCTGCCGCCGGCACGGGACTCAAGGGGTTGAGTCTGGGGATTCCCCTGCCGGCATACTTACCTCCTCTTCTGGCGGCGACTTCAGGAACTCTGGGGGCACGGCTATGCCGCGTGGCTGGTATCAGGGTGGTGATGGATGGCTGAGGGCTCGGTCGCAACGTCACCTTAGAGGCGGGGTTTCTGAGTGGCGTCGGCTTTAAAAAGACGGAAATCCGTTTCTCCTGCACCCTGTTGTGGTCCTTTACTTCATTTGTTGCTGTGTTCCTGATCTTCATTATTATTGACCCATTGCCTGCCTGACTACTGTTTGGATTTACCTGTTGATTCGTGTACCAGTTTGGCTTGTCTGACTACCCACTCCGTGTCTCGACCCTCTGGCTTGTACTACTACCCTCGGTTCCATTCTACCTGTGGGGTTCGTTTGGAGATTCCTTCACCTTATCTGCTCAGTACCTATATCTACCTGCCCGCACTTGGCCTCCTTACTGTTGGGATCCTCTAAGTCCTGGTTCTCTGTTACTAGGGGCCTCTCTCTTGGTATCAGGGGATTGGGCAGAATAACTCCTGCGCTGAGTGCCATTGTGTGGGTAGTCCTGACAGAAATGTTCACTTTCTGCCTAATATATCCCATCCACTGACAGGTGTCATGATAGCAAGCTTATCAGTGTTATTCACTTCACCTGTCAGTGGTCATACTGTTATGGCTGATCGGTGTATATACAGTATATATTCCTTGTTTTAATTTGTAAACACAATTACATATGTTTATTTTCTGTACTGAACTGTAAGACATTGGATTTAGGGAAGTGACATTTAGTGGTGAGAGGTGGGAAAGAACTAATAATTCCTTTCTGCCTCCTTTGGACAACTCATCTCCTGATAAAGGCATAGGGTTTGTCCTATGATCTCTGAGTACACAGGGAATATTTAACAGACAAGGAGCTCTCATTCATCACACATCAGTCAGAGTTCCCACAGGGATCTCAGAAATTGGAGCTTGTCCCAGATCTGCTAAGCTTCTTTGGCTCTGGCAGCATTGTCCCCTTGTAATATGTGTATTTCCCACTGTATCGGTATGCCTTAGTTTGTCAGTTCTAGTTTTGGCATACCCTTGAATGTATTATTGTAAGAAGAGCTGCATAAATGAATGACACTTTATAAATAAAATGTAATAACAATAATATATAACATCCCTGACTTCTTGAAACTACCATCAATACGATAATTAGTTTATTAGCACATGCATATTTGAAGAAATAGTCCTTTTTAGTATTTCAAAATGCCAAGCTTTCCCATTCTTAGGAATCCTAAAAGTATGTTCAGAGTTTCAAAGAGAGAAAAAGTATTTGGGATTCTTACGTGACAGTCATGCCTATTTTACTTTTCAAGGATCAGGTAGCAGTAACTGATATCTACAAGTGCAGAGGCATTTACACACTCCCAGTGCACTTTCCACTTTGTATTCTGGCAATATCTTTTGGTATTTTCAGATAGGGTTCTACTGCATGGGAGGCAGAGAATCTTATGCCAAAATATACTGTAGTGTTTCTCATACAACCAGGACCATTTTAACGGTGGAGCAATTGAACCAATTACTCCAGGGCACCGGCTTTCCGATGGGGCCATGTCTCTGACCTGTTCCATGAAATGGAGATATGATCAAGTTACCACTTCATGGGACAGATGAGAGACATGGACCCATATGTGTAGACCACATATTGCAGCAACCACCCTCCCTCACTAACACCGGGCACCATGAAATTACATCACTTCTTGGCACGCAGTGTCAGTGAGGGTGTATATGTATGCATGTGTGTATATTTATTTATTTTAAACATACATACACTATATGTATAAAAAGCATTGGGACACTTGGCAAATACACCATTGACTTGGCATACTAAATATATAGACATTAATACAAGGTTGGTCCACCTTTGCCGCTATAACAACTTCCACTATTCTGGAAAGGCTTTCCACAAGATGTAGGAGTGTTTATGTGGGAATTTTAGACCATTCGTCCAGTAGAGCATTTGTTAGGTCAGGCTATGATATTGGACAAGAAGGGCTGGCTCACAATCTCCGTTCCAGTTCATCCCAAAGATGTTCGATGGGGTTGAGGTCATGGCTCCTTGTGGGCCAGTCAAGTTTTTCCACACCAATCTCATCCAACCATGTCTTTATGAACCTTGCTTTTAGTACTGGGACACAGTAATGCTGGAATAGAAAATTGTCCAAAATGTCTTGGAATCATTAAGATTTTCCTTCACTGGGCCTAGCCCAAACCCTGAAGTTTATATGTCCACATGTTGTGTGTGTGTATATATATATTCAGTATCTCACAAAACCGAATACACCCCTCACATTTTTGTAAATATTTTATTATATCTTTTCATGTGACAACACTGAAGAAATGTCACTCTGCTACAATGTAAAGTAGTGAGTGTACAGCCTGTATAACAGTGTAAATGTGGTTTTCCCATCAAAATAACTCAACACACAGCTATTAATTTCTAAACCTTGGCAACAAAAGTGAGTACAGCTCTAAGTGGAAATGTCCAAATTGGGCCCAAAGTGTCAATATTTTGTGTGGCCACCATTGTGTTCCAGCACTGCCTTAACCCTCTTGGGCATGGCGTTCACCAGAGTTTCACAGGTTCCCACTGGAGTCCTCTTCCGCTCCTCCATGATGACATAACGGAGCTGGTGGATGTGAGACCTGAGCAACTTTGACAAGGGCCGAATTGTGAAGGCTAGACAACTGGGTCAGAGCAAAACTGCAGCTCTTGTGGGGTATTCCCGGTTTGCAGTGCAGTACCAATCAAAAGTGGTCCAAGGAAGGAAAAGCGGTGAACCGGCGACAGGGTCATGGGCGGCAAAGGCTCATAGATACACGTGGGGGGGTGTCAGACCAAACCGTGCAGTCAAATCCAACAGACGAGCTACTGTAGCTCAAATTCATGCAAAAGTTAATGCTGGTTGTAATACAAAGGTGTCAGAACACACAGTGCATCACAGTTTGCTGCATATGTGGTTACATAGCCACAGACCAATCAGTTTGCCCATGCTGACCCCTGTTCACTGAGCATAGGAACTGGAAGAAGGTGGTCTGATGAATCACGTTTTCTTTTACAACAGGTGGATGGCAATGCTTACCTGGAGAACACATGACACCAGGATCTATTGCTAGCATCTATTGCTAGCATCTTGGTGCCAGATACCACAGCACACCTTCAGAGGTCTACTTGAGTACATGCCTCGATGGGTCATGGCTGTTTTTTTGCTACAATAGGGGGATATTAGGTATGTGGTTATAATGTTATGGCTGATCAGTGTATATATAGCCAGCAGATTCTGTAGCGTTGTTACAAAAGAGTCAGTAAAATAATTTAAAATCACAAACAATAACAAACTTGTACAAAAGGAGAAGAGGGCCCTGCTCTTGGAAGCTTGTAGTAGTTGTGGCTATAAATTCTTATGTTGAACATGTTCATGATGGTCATAACATTTTTCTTGAGCCAACAAAGGTAGGCAATACTCCATATTGGAGTGGCAGAGCAAAAGGTGAAGAGAATGCTTTGGATCCATTTGGTGCCTCTTTTTAAATTTTCTTTGCAGCTTCTTTTGCAGAATGTGTGTTTGACAGGAGTGAATATAGAATGTTGATTATGCTGTAGAGAGAAAAAAGGTTTTGGCTGCAATCTAACTGGGCCATTAGCTAGGTTTGCAACAGAGCTGAAACCTAGAAATCATAAGGGCTGGCCTAGTAGCCAATTCAAGCAGTAGAACGTTATTGTAGAATAACACTTGCTGGGTATGGCAATTATTGTTTAGGCTTGACTGTGCATGAGTACAAAATGTTGAAGGCGCTTACGAGTTGGAACTCTCTGGACTTTACAGCAGATTACTAGCCTCTGCATTGGTATCCCCAACAGGGTGATATTTGGCCTGGCATACATCCTACCGAAGTGTCAGCTCATACCTTTTTTTTCAAAGTCTGTTGAGGATAGTAGTGCATAGTGGCCAGCTTACCCCAATGTATAAATATCCCTGCACATATATGTAACTAGCTCTTGACCCTTATGCAGCCACATCAACTTTTTGTCTGCTATAATGCACAGGAGAGTGATAGCACCAAGCGACTGTTTCTGGGAAGTCAGTCTTAATTGCTATTATTTCTGCAATCTATAGCATTAAATGAATACAGACTACTGGTGTCATATTGTAGGTCTATTTGACCTCACTTGCCTCCAAACATTTAGTGCTACCTCATTGTCAAAGATCTATATTATAAATATGTCCTCACACTTCTGAAAATCATTCTCAGTTGCACAAGTTGCAAGATTTTTATTTAGAAGTAAGAGTGAATACAGACATATGTTGATCCTTTAGCAGCCAGGTCTCTACATGAAAGCTTTCAACTTGAATATTTATTTCCCTGAGCAAGCGTACACTATTTAAAGACTCTGGGGATTCCCTGTAACATTTGAGGTCACCAACTCAATAAATGTGTAAGCATTAAATTCAGTGGAGCATTTCTCTAGTCTATATCATGCTATCATGCAAAAGAAGGCTGAATACTTTAAGAAATGATATAGAGCAAGGCATAACCTGGACATTTGCAAGTATTTACTAGACTTGGGCGCTGGCCAACTCTTTGTGTTTGTCTTCATCATCGTCTTTGTGGGGAAAAAATCTTCGTATTCCACAAATATCACCCGTTCCTGTGTTCGGTTCAGGTGAATATTCGTGTACATTCTTCGTGTTCATTTTTTTTCTTTGTTTTTTGACATTTTTTGTAGAAGGGGTTAATATGGGGGTTAATCAGAATTGGTTAAACGTTGTATCTATTATTCAGTATTAATTTCTGAAGTGAAATGGGGGATTTTATAACAGGGGAGTTTCCATCTAATTGGGCAAACTCCACTATAGTTTATTACGGCAAAAAAAAACAGCAGTAATATACTGTAACTATAGGTGGTTTAGTTTTGACAGACTCTTTTGTCCCAGATTGTTCCATGACCACTTGGGTGCAATGTGATCCATCTGTCTCTGAGAACACGACTCTCCCAATATCTAGATTGACACCCACTGGGGGGCCAGCACGGGCTATAGTGGGCTCTGACTGTTGTGCGGAGGAGGGGTAGGCTTTTTGGCGGGAAATTTGGGGGTGGAGTTGGGGGTAGATTAAGGCTTTTTTTCCGGGCTCAGGAACCATTCTTGTGGTTAGCTTACCTGGTTGCGTGTCCCACTCTCCCTCCCTTTATTTTGTTTGTTGGTTTGTGTTGTTTTGTCACAGTCTGGGGGGCGGCAGCTTGCCGGGTATCCAGGGGTTAATGTGGTGATAAGTGAATGATTGGTAACATCTGGTGGGAGGTTCTTGGCTGTCAGTGCTGGGAACCTCAGGTCAGGGTGGGGGCATCCGGGTATCTCCCTTCCTTAAGTGGTATTTGGTTATGGTACCTGGATTACTTGGCAAGCTTGGTGTTTTCATTGTGTTTATTGTATATATTTATATGTTTGTGTTTTGACTCATTGTCCTTGTTAACGCACCTATGTTTATTGTTTCAGGTTTTGGCGTGACAATGACTCTAATAAATAAAATTGGCTGTGGCCTTTTCTTATCCATATTCAATGGTGTGGTGTCATTATTGGGGTTAATGGGGAGTTAAGCCTAGCCCGGAAAATCAAAGCTACAACAGTCAGCATGCTCAGGACAGTTACCACAGTTCTTGCACAAGACTCAATTGAACACTGGCCCTCTTGATGCTCACACCTCTCTGTGCATAACAGCAAGTGGAAAGAGAAATTAACAGTGGTTGGGATCTTGAAAATAATTAGAACATGAGCCAAAACGTTCTCATATGTATCTTACCATTTAATTTATCAAAATAGATTCATTTGTCTATTCACAGAGCGGTAGCCCCATGGAAAAGTACCTTGTGCCCACAGATAAATATGGCGGTAGGTCTGTAATGTTTTAAAGGTTGTTTTTCTGCCAGAGGACCTGGACAGTTTGATGGGATACATGGCATCATGGACTATCAAATATTAACATATATTAGATGATCACCTGACTGAATCTACCAGAAAGCTTAAAATGGGCCGTGGATCTGGGGACAGTCTTTGTAGAGGAATAGTCTCAGTTCCTTTGCCATGTATTCTGAAACCTCATCATGCATGAGAAGATTCAGAGCTGTTATCGTGGCAAAGGGAGGTAGGACAAACTATTTACTATTAGTGTGCCAAAGATTGTGCCAGACACATATTTCACAATTTTGTATTTGTTTGGCTAAACCTGTTTTGTGTTTGCAAATTTTTCATATACATGAGAGCAGAGTATTTTTGTGTATTTTTTTAAACGATCAAAAGGTTAAACAAAAAAACAATTTTTTCATAGCCTTCTTTGCTCATATTTATCAAAGGTGCCAATATTAGTGGGCACTGTATATGTTCATTAGCAAAGGGCTGGAGAGGGGTACAATAATTCGTGTTTGCAGGCAACAGTAAAGCACATTTTGCAATTTTGGGGCTGCCTTTCTGCAAATGGGGTTGGGGATTTGGGCAGAAGTAATGGTCTCTTCAATGCTAAATACAGGCAGATACATCCATCATGCAATACAATCAGGGAGGCATCTAATTGGCCCCAAATTACTTCTGCAGCATGACAACAACCTCAAACACATATCAAGATTCATTGGGAACTATCTTCAATATAAAGAAGAACAAGGAGTCCTGGAAATGTTTGTGTGGCCTCCACAGAGCCCTGATCGCAGCATCATTGAGGCTGTCTGGGAGTACATGAAGAGGAAGAAGCAACTGAGGCTGCCTAAATCCACAGGAAAAACTGTGGTTAGTTCTCCAAGATATTTGGAACAACCTAGATTTCAGGTTTCTTAAGAAAATTGTGTGCAAGTGTCCCTAGAATAATTGATGCTGTTTGGAAGGTAAAGGGCAGTCGCCAAATATTGAATTGAATTAGATGTTTGTACTGTTCACTAACTTTGCATTTTGTTAAATAATACAAATAAACTATTAAAGTGTCTGTTTTTGAAAGCATTCTTACATGTTTTCAAACCTGAGTAAAACTAGAGTCTATATATATAAAGACATATAAAAGCAATACAACATATACAGAATTTCAGCCTGTTGGGTGACGTCGTACTATTACAGGTAACTAAGCTGACAAAATACTGTGCTCTGCATGTGCATCTTTAGACCAGACTTGGCTCAACCACAGACCGCAACTCAAGGAAAGTCCATGTGGTATATGGATAGTTTGAGCTGACTCTGCATTTGCATTCTTCGACTTGAGACAATGCTGGCTGGTCCAATGGTGACGTAAATCATATTTTTCTTGTCACACCTGATCAACAGTTTTGTAAATGAAAGCAAAATAAGAAAACGAAACAAAAACAAGGGACAATAAAAGGCATTTGGCTACTCTGTCTTTATAATTTCTTAGATACAGTCTATCACCCGTTACCAAGCTCTTCTTTCCTATCTGCAGAATACTAATCTTTTCAAAAAGCTGCCTTTAAAAAAAAAATACACATCTATCTGAAAACCAATCTGATAGCAAATACATGCCTGCAGAAAGATGATTCAAGTTATATCTATAAACCTGTCACTCAGACTCCACTGCAATAAAAAATATATTTACCAAGGTTTGGGTGGGTGCTGAAATATGTGCGTACTTGATAATTAGAAAAAACATTAGCCACAAAACTGTAAAGAAGAAGATATATAACAAAGGTCTACAATTTATAATTCACCTTATAAGGCTGACAGCCACATCTAAGGACACAATAAGGACATAGTTCTTAAACCCTGGGATTATTTTTTTGGTAGACTGATGGTTGATGTAGGCGTTTATTTATGGAACAATTAGAGATCTTCTTATTTGCAGTACAAACAAGTTCAAAGGAGCAGGTGTCTTTGCACATTGGTGAGGGGAAAGACACACAGCCTACCAAACCAAATTATCATCAAACAAACTTTGTGAATATAAACTATAGCCTTTATTAAGGTCATAACATATGGTCTTCTGTATAGCATATATAAATTCCTAAAGGTGCTTTAGTCATCCAGTCAGATCATTATATACAGTACACTATATGGGACACCTAACCATTACACCAACAGGGATTGTTGGAGTGTTTTTTGTGGGAAAAAGTTACCCATTCATCCAGTAGAGCATTTGTGAGGTCAGGCATTGATGTGGGACAAGAAGGCCTAGCTCTCAATCTCAATTGCACCAAAACCCAAAGGCTTTCGATGGGGTTGAAGTCAGGGGCCTGTGTGGGCCAGTCAATTTTTTCCACACCAAACTCTTTCAACCATGTTCTTATGGGCCTTGATTTGTTCACTGGGACACAATCATGTTGGAATAGAAAAGGGCCTTCCCCAAACTGTTCCCACAAAGTTTGAAGCATAGCATAGACACACACCTTTCACCTGAACCCCTCATTTCCTGCTGTTACCCCTGTTTTGTACTCAGTATGTCTTTATCCTGCATGTCTCCACACCCTGCTGCTCTCAAAGGGTTAAATTTGGTGCCCTCTAGTCTAGCTTAATTTCATTTGTTAGCCATTAGTGAAACATCTGCCTTCTGTATGCAATCACCTTATCTGACCACTTGTGAGACAGCCCTATAAATTCCTAGGCCTTACTTGGAAACAAGCTTCCTTGGAAATGTAGCTGTTTTGGCCTCTTCCCCAGTGGACTCTTCATAAGTGGGCAGTAAAGAGTTACACTGAAAATAAACCGGAGGAAAACGACATACCAGGTACCACTGCAGAAAGCAGGATGTCACCTGCGCCGCACCCCGTTCCGTCAGACTCTCTACCTTGTACGCAACTTTCAAAACCTCTTAGAAAACCCACCTGTTCAGGGAAGCGTACAATATTCCTTCCCATTACTCCCAACCATCATAATTAAGCCATCTGAACAATCAACAGCTTCAACACATCATTGGAACCAGATCAACTCATCCCTATCCAAGCAGTCCTCTCCTATTGGCTCACTTCCCCCTCAACCACCGACTAGATTGTAAGCTCACAAGCGCAGGGCCCTCCTCTCCTTTGCACTAGTTTGTTATTGTATGTGTTGTTGTATGTGATATTGTTCTACTGACTGTAACAGCGCTGCAGAATCTGACGGCGCTTTATAAATAAATGTAATGTAATGTAATAGCATTGTCCAAAATGTCTTGGTATAGCACACACAGTATAGGTAAACAATATATTTTAAAATTTATTTGCAGACAATTGCAGACAATACTAACCTAAACACACTAACAATTCTAAACTGTATGGTTTATCCATTGCTCAATCCCATTTTCTGCAATAAAAAAACTTTAATTAGCATATTTTAAGAGAACAGTATGGGAAAATCCCAACAGACAGCATCAAAGTTAATCCTATCTCTAATATATATATTTCCCTGGCACCATAATAAAAGAAAATATAGGCAAGTGATCTGTTTTCAAACGTGTTTTTTCTTTCATTGCCATAGGCATGCATGTGGGGAAATCCTGTTTATAAATTAGCAACTAAGATATATAATAATATAGTGTTATTTCATACTTACAATGAAGAACATGACATGTATGCATAGCTTTATTTGTGCACTGACAACCAGGATGCTCTGGGTTCATATCAGGCTAACTAGAATACATAGATTAGAACATGCAATGCATTGACTCTGGGTGAAAATATGTGAGATCGGACTTTTAAAAAATGACAAGTATATTTCTTGCACTGCTATTAATGTTTATTTATTTTTTATTTAGAAAACGTACTCTGGGACAGCAAGGAAATTACACAGATGTACAGACAAAGCATCATAGAAGAATGATAGAGATGCATTGTCAGTACTACAATACTAAAGTTGCTTGAAATAGTTTTGCATACTGCAGGCATTGACTTGCAAAATCTTTAAAAATTAAATTAAATTCTTAAAAAAAAACAAGAACCACAAGTACCCTAACTTGAGACATAATGAAAATTAATGTGTAAATATATATGTATATGCGAGTGTAATATACAAGCAATATGTGCAAAATGTAAATAGTGTATATGCACTACAGTAATGATACTCATTATCTCCAGCATGTTCTTCTCTTTTTCATCCTGTGTGTCAAGATTCTGTGATATCAGTAAGGATTGATAAATAATCATAGTTATTGACAGGCTTGGAATTTCCGGTGGCAACAGGAGAGATACCATTTTTGACTTTGATCTAATTTGTTTCAACTGTATTACTGGATGCAGTACGTGCATTCCATACATAACTTTTGATTTGATCATCAGAACCCCTTCATTTGGTATTGGGAGATAGAATGACAGATGTTTCTAATAAATATGCCTTTTTTAAACCCCTCTGAACCTTTTCTACATAAAATCCTTCTTATCCTGGAGGTGAGAATGTTTGGTGGACATGAGCAACTCAAACTGTTGAACAGCCTTAAAAGCAACAACTATGTGTAGAAAATATGTTTAATAATGAAATTGTATTATATCAAATGTATCATTTGTTATTTAAGAGCTTTGCTAACTTACATTAAAATGTACATAAAATGTTATTCATTCATCTTAGTTTCCACCAACATATACATAATGATAATTGTTACAGCTCGTAATGTCACAATGTATGTGGCGTTACCGAAAATGCTGCATGTGCTGTGGTGTCAGTGAGCTTCAATGCTCTTTGTGTAAATTAAGTATCCTATGCAAAACAGCTTACATCCCAGGGGAAATGGTGGGAGACAAAATGTTACATTATACAGTAAGAGGTACATGGTGTGTACACCAGCCCTGTTTGTGTAATACACAAGGTGGTGATTCAGGTTCCTCTAAAGTCATCAGGCTGAGGCAACATACAGACTCGTGCTTTATAAATGTTGTTGCCTCAGCCTGATGACTTTAGAGGAACCTAAGTCACATCCTTGTGTATTACACAAACAGGGCTGGTTTTACATGGGTTACTTGAAAGAGAATAAACAAAATTGTAGGGGCTTTTCAAAAGTGGATAGAGTATGGGTTACAGTTAACAACAATTTAGTATACCAGCCAACAGTAGTAACTACTAAGAGAATATGCCTCAATATTAAGCCACTGTACAAGTATATGTTCATTAACATGGAGTTGCAACCAAATAAAATCAAAACCTTGAAGATATGTCCATCACCCTAAATGCCATGAATGAGGAATTGCTGTGGAAAAAAACACATAGGACAATAAATGGTAGACAAGTTAATTGAATACGTGAACTTGTTTTGTCGAGCTTTAAAATTAAGGGGGTTTACTCACTAAAATTAGAATTGACCAACTCTACAACAGAGTTTGTCAGAAGAAATAAAAATGTATTTTGGCAAAATAAAAAATCTAGACTATGTAAATAAGTTTTTTTAACAGAGATGTCTAGCAGTGCAAGCATGGCTGTGTAAAAAAGTGTAGTGTATTTTATTTGTCACTTTTACAGATAGGATCTGTGGTGAGGATGTAACGTTTTTAATGGACACTTTCTTTTTCATATTTTCTTTTTTATTTTATGTAACCAGAAATAATTCTTGGGGAAACAAATGAGTGAGTTCCTCAAGTTGAGTGAAACAATTTCAGAAACAATATGCTCTGAGGTGCCCTTCAGCACGGACCCCAAACAATCTCACTGTGACATTCATGGAGATTAAGAGGTACTACCAGACAGGCCCATAGTTCCCACAATGGAACGGTACCCACTGACAAGCAAAAAATGGTGGGTTAGGAGATATGTAAGCTAGGTCTTCTCTTCAATTTATTACCACTCACATACAACTGATATATCTGTGTCGAAACTCCAAAGATGGAAGGTGAGTAATGAGGGAATTATTAGGAAGATGCAGTTTGTATTTTTATGTCTCCTCTTCAGAATCTTTCACATGATAGTTGTTGGTCAGTTTAAACAGCTTAAATCACTAATATTTAGGAACACAATTATGTAAAAATGCGACAACTGTGGCCATTTCCTTGGATACTATAGTTGGAAAGTCCACTTTCCAACATCAGCATCGCTATATACATAACCCATGATGTATGATACAAAAAATGGTTAGAGCATCTGCAATTTGACTACATCTATTAGAAAATACACATGAATACACTGAATAAATATGCTACATAAACATTTGGATTATAAAGTTATATTAGGTTGTATTAAGTTATCGTATCTGGCTAATCTGGGATACAGCTAATAAATATTTCGTAGGGCACGAGTACAAAAAAAATTATTAAATTTGAAAGCATATTAAATGAGAAAATAATTGTAATCAACAATTGAATAATGAAGTACATTGTCTATTACATCCTTTTTTTAAAGGTGAGCATTCAGGAAATGCAGAAAGGAGGACATTCATGGCATAGTAAAATTGGTTTATTATCCAGATAAAAAAAAAATCCTAGCCAGGTACATGTTGTTGGCAGGTAAAAGTAATCACAGGTAGTCAGGATTTCCCAGTCTGAACAGCCTGCACAATTGAGTTCCCTGTTCATCATTTCATTTAACCACTTTAAGCGCTTCAAATACTCCTACTGGAAATGGTTTAGGGTGGGAGAGGTACGTAATTAAAGTGCATAAATGTCGTATTGTGAAAAATATACTGTGAAATAGCCATGGGGCATTTTTTACTGACTCACAACTACTACTAAAAACTAAACAGATGCTAGTTCATGAATTAGCCAAAACACTCAAGCAAGACCTTTGTTTTTTGATTTTATGGTAGCTCTATTCATATTTGAAAGCAAGTTTGCTGTGTTGCCTTAAGCCCCATTTAAAAGGAGGTTAAGTGGCATGTCCGCTACATCAATGCTAATAGGTAAGTTATGGCTTGTGTAAAATAAACCACAGATTATTATCTTTATTCAAACTTTGGCACTCATTTGCTCACACGCCCACGTATGCCAAATCTGAAATTGGAAGGTAACTGTCCATGTATCTTGTTGTAATATAATTGCCGTTTGTAATATTTTAACAAAACTGGCTTCAAAAATGGAGCCCATGAATAACAACATTATTGTAGATGATTGAAATGAACCTTTCTGACTCCCATAAATAACAATATCATAGTAAGTTAGACCCAAATCTTGACCATTGGAATTAAGGTAGTAAAATTCACAACAGCAATAGAATGCCAACTGATGTTTACAACTACTGTGCCCTTGCTGGACATTTATAGTTTAGAAGATGACCAAGCAGAAACCCCTGAAGAAAAGGTGAGGCTACAAATCAGGAAAAGGTTGTGTCGTATACTAGTCAAGGCCAACTTGACTTAGAATAGCAGGTCTGGAGTAGGGAGTGGTCCTTCTGCCACAAGACGGGGCACTTTGCCACTTAGTTATAAAGGAGATCGCTGATCTCTCCAGCTGACCCCTTTACACTATGGCTGGCACAGCCTCCATAGTGTGCTGTAGCCAGCGCGGCGCATCATTAAGAGGTGAGAAAGCAAGGACAGCGGCCATGAGGTTGTTTTTTTGTTTTCTTTAAATTGCTGTGATAAAGGTTAGAGGGATTCAGTATTTGACAAAAATAGAAATATCAAATAAACATAACTTCTTTTAAAATGTCATGCTATCTGCTCTTTTTTTAATATGCATGCAGATCAAGGAGTGTAGCTCTAACATATATTGTAGGATGATCTCACGATTATTTTTAGGAAATATGCTTTAAGGTAATTGAGCCTTAAAATATCTCTAGCTATCTTTATGCATAATGACTCCAGACAGGACAATTTCTTTTCATTAATTCTAATACAGCTAACTTTCTCCTGGCTTACCTATTTGTAGAAGGATGGGGAAGTAACTCCACCAACAGGTTTCTAAAGAGTTGTCTGGTATCTCCATTAAGAATAATGCAATTTTAGATTGGAGAATGTGTCTCTCCTAGCCCATTTGAATTGGAAAGGAACAGATCTTAAGGTATCTCTCTAATGAATGATCATATTATGAAACTTTACAAAATTTAACCCCTTGTCAAATATGAACTGTATTCCACTCAGCCTTTAAGCAGGCATAATACATCAAAATGGAACTTTGAAGGGAAATCACACAGTGATTTTAAAAAAAAGTGCAAGAGAACTATGATGCATTGGTTTTGGGGTATACAGAGAGTTAAGGCATCTAGAGGTTTCTGCTTTGGCACAGTACATTTGGGGACAAGGTATCTCCAATACTTTAGATGCATTTATAATAGCATGTTAGGACAGATACACCAATCAGCCATAACATTATGACCACTGACAGGTGAAGTGAATAACACTGCTAAACTTGTTTTCGTGGCACCTGTCAGTGGGTGGGATATATATATATGGGTTGCATAGCTGCATATAAAGGCAAGTGGACTAGTCTAATTAAGGTTATATCAGTTGTTTCTGTCAGACTGGGTAGGGCTGACAACAGGTGGGGTGGGGCCGATGTTGTTGACTGAAGCATAGACCATGTAGGAATAATTACAGAAAGTCATAATCAATGTTCCCTCTAATTTTTCTTAGATGGTGTGTGCAGAAAATTTCTCTTGTGCAAAAATTTTCCCAGAGCCAACATTTTGTGCGCACAATATGCTTCTGCAAATGTTAAATTTAAATTGTTATTCTAGATTTTTGGTACAGCTCGCTCATGGTTAATAACACTACATTATAGTGTGATAATATAGTATTAGTTACACAGCAGTATTACTTACTGTAATGTTTTTTCAAAGGTGAAATTCTCACTGCATAAGTAAATTATGAGTGAATCATGAGCGGAGGCTCCGGTTCGCATAAAGGGGCGTACCTAGAGTATTTTGGCACCTGGGGCGGATCCTGTATGTTGCACCCCCCCCACACACACACCCACCTTAAAACTGCATAGCTTCTATCGTTAGGCAAGCATTGACGTTGGTACAGCATAACACCTATCACTATTTACTGAGGCAGACATTAATGGTGTTACAGCATAACTGCTATTATTATATACTGAGGCAAACATTGACGGTGGTACAGCATAACTGCTAGCATTATATACTGAGGCAAATATTGACGGTGGTACAGCAGAACTATCATTATATACTGAGGCAAACATTGACGGGGGTACAGCATAACACCTATCACTATATACTGAGGCACGCACTGACGGTGGTACAGCATAACACCTATCACTATACATTGAGCCAGACATTGACAATAATGCAGCATAACCCCTATCACTATATGCTAATCCAAACATTGATGTGGTGTAGGCCTACCACTTCAGTGTCTGTTAACAGCAATCGTGGGCATGCCTGGGCATGATAGGAGTGTGATTGCTGTTAGCAATCATATATGTATATATATTAATATTGTTATCTAATTTTTCTGTCCAATGTTGGTGTGTTACTTACTTTTAATAAAAGTGTAGTTAACACACCAAAACTGGACACAAAAAAATCAACAACAATATAATATATATATATATATATAATTGCTAACAGCAATCACACTCCTATCATGCCCAGGAAGCCAGTACATGCTGGAACCTGGGCATGATAGGAATGTGATTACAGCCTCTCTATGCCATGGTATCCCCCCCCACTTACACATCCATGCTATCACACACACTCACAAACATTCTGCATAAAATACAGCTTAACACCCATCACTTTCACACACTTACTAATCGACTTTCATTGAATGGTTTCCTACCTGTCGCTGTCACATTTCCTCCTCCTCTTCGTTCTTCCTCTTCTTCTTCTGTGTCCTGTCCTTCCGGTGCAGTAAAGGCGGTGGGCGTGGCTTCAGTGTTGTGCGCCGGGATATGACAGTTGCATTAACAGACCTCCTGCTCCCTTGATTGTTTTTAAGCCGGTTTTTGCTTTCCGTCTCTGGAGGGGTGCCGTGCGCACAACCAGTAGCGGACCTAACACCCCCCCCCGCTAGGTATGCTACACTCGGTCGGAAAAAGGAGAGTATTTATTCCTTTTATATTTTATTATTCTTTTATCCACTTTCACTGTGAATACTGGTGTACATTTTACTTATACGCTATACATAATATTGTGTGCACAATTTTCTGATGTGTCGGCTTTTACTTCTGAAAGCTATGTGCACGCGCACAAGCGCACAGCTTAGAGGGAACACTGGTCATAATAGAAATCATTAAAATGCTTTTAAATTGTTATCAGCATACGTGGGAACTTCTTAACTCCGACTACCCAGAGCCTTCCCTTGCGAGACGCGGCAAGGACTGCCCATGACGTCAGCGGGAGGTCCTGCTGATGTCGGTGGGCGGTCCCGCTGACAACGGTGAGCGGTACCGCTGGTGTGGGGTGCGTTCTCGACGATGACAGTGGGCATTTCTGCTGACATCATGAGAAACACTCCAATTTAAAGGGGAAATTGCTGGGTAGCGGGGCGTGTCAAGACCCCGCTCCCACGACCTGGGGGAGAATCAATGTGGGTTAATACGGGGTTAACACGGTAACAGTAAGCAACAGCTTTGGCGTCAGGATTTTTAAAGGTTTGTAAGAGCGACTCTATTGGACGCCGGCACGGGCCTCCTCTGGCATCAACACCTTTTCCTTAAACCATTCCTGAATCATTTTTGCCTAGTGGCAGGGCACATTATCCTATTGAAAGAGGAGAATACCATCAAATGGTGTACATAGTCTGCAACATGCTTAGGTAGGTGGTACATGTCAAAGTAACATTCACGTGAATGGTAGGACCCAAGGTTTCCCAGCAGAACATTGCTTAAAGCCTCACACTGCCTTCTTTACATCCTGGTGCTATGTGTTTTTCAGGTAAGCAATGCACATGCACCAGGCCATCGACGTTATGTAAATGAAAACATGATTTATCAGACCAGGCCACCTTCTTCCATTGCTCCATGATCCAGTTCTTATGTTCATGTGCCCGTAACCACACGGCCAGCCTCCACCCCCTCCGTGCAGCCCTGACCGCCCATGACCCTGTTGCTGGTTCACCGCTTTTCCTTCCTTGGACCATATTTTGATGTTTCAGATTACCTTCCTGGATCTCCCTCTAACTGGACCAAATGAAGGGAGAGCAAGGTCTGTTCATACAGACCTCTGCTTCAGTGCTCCATCGCACTGTGTGCTGGCAACTGATGCTGAGCGCCAAACCGCGAAGAAGGAGCGAAGAAGGAGCACTGAAGCCGAGAAAGGAGCCAAGAAGAAAGAAAAGGAGAGACGGAAAATTACGAGATCACCGAGTCCAGCAACTATGAAAATGTCTGCCATGATTCATGTCCATGACTATCTCTGGTTAAAATGAGTGTTGGTGTCAGTGTACAGGGTTAAAATAAGTACGTGCATCAGTATAAGGTTAGAATAAAGGTGCATTTGTTTGCGTATCGTATGAGTGTTTGTATATCGGTGTACAATGGTAGACTGTGTGAGGTGTCAATGTACAGTGTCAGAATGATTGTGTATGTGTGTGGGGTGTCAGTGGCTGGCATGTTGTCTGTGATGATGCACAAAGGGGTAGATTTACATAAAACTGTTACTTTTCTTATTTAGTTTATTATTTAAGTTTTATTTATTTAAGTTTTGAATGCCTGTAATTTTCTTTTCTTGAGAAAATATTTGTCCACTTCTAAAATCTAATTTGGAATACGTCAGCCTCTTCTGATTCCACAACTGCGCATGTGTTCCCATGGTCCCCCTGTGACTATGTTTTTAGTCACGGTCGTCTTACTGTCTCCGTAATCGGGGCCATTTTGTTATAGCCGTACACATACTAAGCGATGTACTACGGTCTTCGAACAAATGGCGTCGGCAACGTAAGTGAGCGCTTCACAAAGGCGACTCTTTCAATGCGATTTTTACGACACTGGCTTTAGGGATGGCAACGTTGTGATCTAGCGGTTATGTCGCTTTATGACGTCTTTACTGTGGCGCCTGCAATCGCAAGGGCTCCGGAAGCAGATGTGGAGGTTTTGAGGCCACGAGTATAGGGTGAGGAGACGGCGTTCCATAGCAACACAAAGCATGGCTAGACACCGGAACGTGCGGGGATACAACTATGATGATGGTAAGGAGATAATACGGCATGGGTGGGCGCTGCTGAAATCATGTATGCGCATGTGGCATATAAGGCCTGTAGCTTAGGGCATGTTTGTGTGAGCAAAAGGGACAATGCTTGTTATGTGTGTTTAGTATGGTGCTTATCCAGTGCGCATATGTATGGGGGAAGGTTATGGGTCCACTGTGCATATGGTTGGCTGAATACATGGACTCCGCCCTCTTTTCATATTAAACTATCGGTGGTGAATGCACTTGCTGTATGTGTAGGCGTGTGTGTGGGCATTGAGATAACTGGATACGTGGATGATTGTGGTGTGTGTGTTATATATATATATATATATATATATATATATATATATATATATATATATATATATATATATAGCGTGTGTGTGATTAGGAAGAGGATAGAGACTACACCTGGTGCACATGATGCAAAATAGAGCCACAAATGTAAATAAAACCAAAGGTAATATTTGTATTTGCATTTGTGCCTTCTGGCCAAGCTTCTGGGCTGAAGAAGATTTGCTGTATTCCTGCTACTGGTACTAGCTGCAGCTTAAAATTTGCTTTATGGTTTTGGACCATTAGAGACAGGCTTTCTGCTATTGCTGAATACCAAAACTATTGCTCAAAAAAAGATTCTTTAATCAAAACTTGCATTGTTACACCAAAAGGTGGGACTGAGATTGTTGCCATTTGGAACTGAAAGCAACCCTTATACAACAAATAAACAATATTGATTTTAAGTGATAATGACGGAGGAAAGAGGAAAAAAAAAAAACAGGTTAAAGAATGCAGTTAATGTTTTGCCTAAATGGGTCAGTAATATTGAGATTGCACATTTGGCTAAAACCATGTTAAAGATTAAAGGTGCCCTTTAATGTCCCTGACACCCTTAATAAAGAGTGCTTGAAACAGCCAATCAGCGGTAGGAAAGCTCTCCCAGTAAGATCAATGGGTGCTCTTGCCGTGTGTGCGCTAAATAGACCCTGCCCCCCAGTTTCACTGAGCCGGACCTGGCATATGTTCCATATGTTATCTACTGAGAAATGTTTTTTGGGCGAGCCCATCTCGTACACAGCTGAGGAATGGGAGACGGGGCAAATGCAAATGAAGGATAATGCAGAATCCCCCCATACATCTGCAAAAAACAAAACCACGAAAATATAAAGGAACCACACGTTTATCATACACGTTAAAGTGCATGTGCTGGCTGGAGTCTCCCTCTTACCAGAGAGATTGAACCCATTAACATTACGGAGATTGTGTAATAGTTGAGTAGAAAGTTTGGCTTGCACTGAAAAACTACCGTATTTGCTCGATTATAAGACGACCCTGATTATAAGACGACCCCCCAAAATCTGAATATTAACTTAGGAAAAAAAGAAAAAGCCTGAATATAAGACGACCCTAAAGGAAAAAAGTTTTACCAGTAAATGTTAATTCATGTAAACTATTTTTTTTAATAAAAGCTATGATTGAGAAAAATATTTTTGTTTTTGTTTTTATTTCTTGTATTTTCCAACCTGTCCCCCAGTTACGCACATCTGCCCCCAGGCTTGCCACACCAATATGGCACTGTGGCCCATGATATGCCTTTTAACCCTCTATATGCCACTGTGCCCCATGGTATGCCTTTTGACCCCCTATGTGCCACTCTGCCTCCAGAAATGCCTTATACCCCTATATCCCATTCTGGCATTTAGGGGGTTAAAATGCATATTATGGGGCAGAGTGGCATATAGGGAGGTATAAGGCATTCCAGGAGGCAGAGTGGCATTAAGGGAGTTAAAAGGCATTATATAGAGCACTCTGCCTCCAGAAATGCCTTATACCCCTATATGCCACTCTGGCATTTAGGGGGTTAAAAGGCATATTATGGGGCAGAGTGGCATATAGGGAGGTATAAGGCATTTCAGGAGGCAGAGTGCACTATTAAATGCCCCCTTAACGCCACTCTGCCTCCTGAAATGCCTTATACCTCCCTATATGCCACTCTGCCCCATAATATGCCTTTTAACCCCCTAAGTGCCAGAGTGGCATATAGGGGTGTAAGGCATTCCAGAAATGCCCTACACACACACACACACACACACACACACACACACACACACACACACACACACACACACACACACACACACACACACACACACACACACACTTACTTACTTACTTACTTACCGGTTCTTCCAATTTCCTGCTGTATAGCCGGGGCAGCGGGTTGACGTCTCATTCCGCGGCAGCCGGAAGGAGGTGGAGTTGGCAGCGGGGGTTTGTATGCGTCCGTCGCAAATACCTTCCCCGGCTGTCAGAGATCAGGAACTCTTGAACTCTGATCTCTGACAGTCGGGGAAGGTATTTGCGACGGACGCATACAAACCCCCGCTGCCAACTTCACCTCCGGAAGCACCGGTAAGTGTGTGTGTGGGGGGGGGGCGACGACAGGAGGATCCAGGTCCCCTGCAGCGGTGCGGGGGATCTGGATCTTAGTCTCCTAACCAGACCTCTATTTGAGGTCTGATTAGAAGACGACCCCGATTATAAGACGAGGGGTATTTTTCAGAGCATTTGCTCTGAAAAAAACCTCGTCTTATAATCGAGCAAATACGGTATTCAAAGTTTAAGTGCCTTGATACTTTGTGGCTTATACTTAATAAAGAAAAAGGGAATATCCACATTGGTCTAAGGGAAAGCAAGTGTGACTCCACATCGTTTTCTATGTTGACCCAATAAAAAATGGCATCGTCTTTACCTAAAGACGATGCCTTTTTTTATTGGGTCAACATAGAAAATGATGTGGAGTCACACTTGCTTCGGGGACCTTAGGGGTCTCTTATTTAATCTGAAATAAACATTTTTATATATAAAAACCAACCATTCCAGGCTTAGTACAAGCAGGTGTAACTGTACTCTTGTTTTGTTTTATTATTTTTTTTATTATTTATTTCTTTTGAATTAGTACAACAAAGCAAGCGGGGTGCTGGGTTTTATAATAAGAGGCATTATTAGAAGAAAGTGGGTGGTGGTTCTGTCGCATTATGGTGCTCTGGCCAGTCCTCTGTCTGGAGACTCCATTTCCATGTGAGGAATTAGTCCAGAGACAGGCCTGGACTAAAATGGTGTAGGGTTTGCAAGACTAAGGGAACTCCATGTATTTAGCTTGGTGGATGTCGCAAATACTATTGTGTTTTGTTTTTTTGTAGATTTTGATGATGATGACCTCTATGGACAGTCTGTGGATGATGACTACTGCATTTCACCAGCAACAGGTTTGTGTTTAACTTGGTGGAGATATTGCTTCCCTGGAAGCAGCAGCCTCATTTCAGCATATTCACAGCCAATAACAAATTAATAGAACAGCGCCATAAAAACAAGACCTGCTTTTTGGATTTTATTTTATGGTGATGTTCCAGCTGCTAAATTAAAAAGTCTTGTGATGCTCGGTTAATCGGTTCTCCTCCAAAGCAGCCTGACCATAGGTCATTAGTGGCGATACTGCCAATTTCCTGAGTGGAGTGTTAGGTTAGAGAAATGTTTCACAAACATATTGTAAAAAGCAAGCTGTCCTTTTGCGGAGCTGTGGATGGATGGGATTTAAATGTCTGACTCAATCAGTCATAGAAACTATGCTTGATAAATGAGTATCTTTAATTCAAACTTTAAGGACGTGTAAATAAAGATGAAGCGCTAAATGGATGTGGTAAGTGCTGCTGATTCACAGGGGATAAACTCCAAAGGAAATGTGAATATAACAGGAAATAGTGTCAGCTCCCAACAAGATCTTGAAAAATATATAATTCTTCCCAAAACATATGTCTCACGTATTGTGTATATATTCATAAGCATCCTAAGGACTTGAAAGATATAAAAGGGGGGGGGGGAAGACATATGGTGTAGTATAGAAAAAATATATCAGATACGTCTACACCTCTTAACCTCCTGGTACCCGCCTTTAATCTTTTTTTGGAGAGAATTGATTTTGTTCACGCTGTCAGACACCTGAATGCTGTGTTTCAAAGAAAGAATTACGAATGGGCCAGGTAGCGCCCTGTATAGTGTAAGAGTCTCTCCTTCACTTTACCACATATACCATTTATTATTTAACATACTACACCATATCTTTTCTTCCCATTTTATGTATTTCAAGTACCTAGGATCTTTATGAATATATACAATCCGTGAGACGTATGTTTTGGGAAGTATATACAATTTTAAAAATAATTATGATTTTGTTGGGGGCTGATGCTAATTATTTCCTGTTTAACTTGCACTTCAAGGATATAGTTCTTACTCAAAACTATTTGGCTCGTGTTCACAGAGATTGGCGATGACCTCGTTTTACTCTGATTCAGGTTTTTTTTTTTTTTTTATGTACGCATGATGCGTCCTGTTGGTAATTTCCCAGTGCCACAGGCACTCTGCATACATCGTTTTCCTGACTGACGGCAACCACGTGTGTGCTCTCACTTCATAGTGCGAGCAGGTGTTTTTTTTAGCAATGTTTAATGTGGGCTTTCCCAAATAGCATTTGATTTATGTTTTAGAAAACCATTGTAATAATGATTGGGCACAGGGTGCTCGAACTTTTTTGGGCTCTTCACTTATACATTTAAAACTAGTATGCATATTAGTTGCTTCTGTATCTATGATCTTAAGTATTGGGCACTTAGCTTTGCTTCTTTGATTGGATGAAAAAAAGGTCCTATGTTGGTGTTTGAATTAATCTCATTGTTTCAGACTACATGTTGGCACTTGTCTGGATTCACTCTCTAATGACTGCAAATCTTTTATACAATTATGACATCTGTCAATAGGATTTTATTCCATTCCATTGTGTGTCCTTAAATTAGAGATCACTGCTGTGAACACAGGGTCTTCAACACATAGTAACAAGTAACTTGTAGACAAGGATGGATACAGCATTATGTTAAGTAGAACAGTGTGGATCCATTTCAGTTGAGAAGTCCGTAGATTGTCCAAGGTTCACTTATCAAATATTATCTTTTATTTATTTAGTGCCAACAATTTACGCAGCTCTTAATACAATACATATATTCAAGGGGTATGACAAGACGAGAATTGACAGACTAAGACAAATAATACATTGGGTGGAGGGAGCCCTGCTTGCAAGCTATCAATATGAATGTACATCCTTGGTTTACAGAAAAAAACTGAAATGTTTAACATTGCTATTGGGGGAAAAGCTGCTCATTGAGTCCAAATAAAGCTCACGCAAGGTTACTTTGAGTGCTGATTCAGCGCGGTGCCCAGCGACCTCTAACTCTCGTCCCCATCTGACATCCTGTCTGCTGAGTGCTGGAATATGACATCTTGGTGCTCCAACTCTTATCAGTTTGGCATAACATTACTTTGGAAGTTGTGCTGAGGCTGTTTGCATTGGGAAGCCTGATGTCCCTACAGGCCAGTTTGTCCTTGATTATGTGGCAGAGAGGCTGCTCTCCCCCAGTGCCTGCCACTCTACGACTAGTCAACCTAGTTTGTAACTTTAAGATTATAAGAGCAAGACTGGGGCCCTCATAACCCCACTGTTCTTGCCAGGAACTTTGTATGAAATTGTCATAAGGCTAGATGGCAAACTCATTGGCAGGGTCCTTTAATCCAGTTTTGTGTGTGTGTGTTAACCTCCATATTTAAATTGTACACAACACAAGGTTATTGTTGATAAAGCGATGTTTAGTGCCCCTGACACTGCCTCTAAAAAATGCAAATTAAAGTGCTTTTTATAGAATCCCTCCATGCATTTGTGGGGGTGACAAAATGGTAATTTGGTGTCATATGCATATGATGGCTGCAGCATACCCTTTAAGCTTTGGCTTATAGTGGCCCTTAACACGTTGTGAAGATAAGGCATATAGGGGAGGTCAGGATGACACGGTACTTTGTAACATTGGTTATAGGTCGAGTATTCCCGTCTGTCTGTGTGGAGACTTTATCAGTCAGGAATGCTGAATCACAGATGTAATTCCGTGGCATCAACATAGTAAACACCACATTTTGCTAAAAGACAAGGGTTAGTGATGCAGAGTAATATATGAAATATGTTGGACTAAAGAATTGTATATGTTTTTTGTGACCCAACACAAATAAGAGTATTCTTAATCTTTTTTTAAATTTAATAACGTTATTGTTTTTTTTTTGTGGGGGGGTGTATATTGAACATAATAGATATGCTCAATTAGAAGTATACATGTGCTCTAAGTGTGAGTTTCTGCCCTCTAGTTACTAAGGTCACCATTCAAATAGTGTAAAAATACAATAAAAATCTCAGATTTGCAAAACTCATTTGTAGAAATATTTGGTGGTAAACACATTAATCCAATCTATATGTTTTCAGTATTCCTGTCACGGTTGCGTTAACTTTATATTTGGCTACCTATGAATACCTATAAGCATACCTGGGAACTCTTCGGGTTTGACCCGGAGATTGCCAGGTGAGCGCTGCTCCTCCGGGTCAAGACCCGAATCTGCCGGGTCGCGGGAGCCGTGTCTTGACACGCCCTGCCCGTTTTTTCTTTACATATGGGCGTTTCCCGCTGCCGTCAGCAGGACCGCCCGCCGATGTCAGTGTGCAGTCCTGGCGGGCCCCGCAAGGGAAGGCTTAGGGTAGCCGGAGCCGAGAAGTTCCCAGGTATGCCTATAAGGTTCTTCTAAACGATTTGTTAAAACATTTAGTACATAATGCTCTGTATAATGCTCATGTTTTGATTTGACACATTCTAAAATGTTCCAAGACTCATCTATGGGTCCCATGTCTTTATACCTACTCCTCTTCCTGTAACAATGTACAGTAAGGACCCTTTATTTGTTAAAGATGGCAGCCAGTGGTACACATTTAGAATGCCTTAATGTACTTATTATTTTTTTTTTATAGCTGCTCAGTTTATCTATTCAAAAAGGGACAGACATCAAAGCTTTACTGAACCATTGGAAGAAGAGGGGGAGCTTGAACAGGATGAAGACATGAATAACCCCAGAGGAGCAGACACTGCCCTAAGTTCTGTTGATCAAGGTAAATAATATTTTATATGTATTAAATGCCTTTTTATAGCATGATCTTGTGACATGATTGTGTGAGGATGTCTGTGAATTGCTCTGTGCCTTATTTATTAGCATGGTTTGTAATTTTTTTTAGTCTGGCTGAACAAAGCCTGGACAGACAGAGAGAATCTTGCAAAGTACCATTTCTTTTCACATGTATACTGTATTTCATTGACCTGTTGGCCTGCCATTGCCAAATACTTTGACAGTTGTTTTCCTGGTGTCTTGTGTTAACGGAAAGGGCTGGCTGCTTTATGCGTCATTTTTCATAGATGTAATGAAAGACTTGGATGAAAATTTGTGGAGTAAATCACAATATGACATTTGCATCTAATAAATTGGTATTCTGTTGGATGTGCCTCTATTGTGTAGCACAGTAAATACATCAAGGTAATTTATGTATGGCTTGTTTTTAAGCTAGAATGATAAGATCTTATAGTGTGTATTTTAATCTTAGGTGTCCATATTTATTATCTAAGTTTTAGGCAGAAGGTACATTTCCTTCTAAGTACATACTGTACAGTAATATAAATTGGCTATTGACACTGGCACACAAAGCTTTCTTTAAAAAAAAAAAAAAATATAGAAAAAAAAAACTTTTTGCAGCCTAAAAATCTCATTGTGTGTTTGGCACCCTGTCTCAAATTGAACCTTGCTCTAGATACCTGAAGAACAAAATGTTAAGTGGACTGTTTAAAGCCAATATTTATCCCTGCTTTTACATTTCATTAATAAAGTTATATTTAAATCGAGTTAAATGGTCTAGAATAGAACAGTATTCAAGGGCCATCACTGCATTGTAGTTACAAAATACACTTTCATTTATTACCATACTATGAACTGAACCCAGTTACCCGTCGTGCCTGTGGTCCACTAAGATTGTGCAATTATGCATGAACCCATTTGACAAGTTTTGAGATAGCATTCCTGTACACACTATAATGGACTGTAAGTTCATAGTTAATATAGTGAGACTTCTTAAACCCTATGCAACTGATTTCACTGTGGTAAGAGCGAAGCTCTTTGTTCTGTGTCTCTCTCTGTTGGCTGGCCCATCGTACTCACCCAGGTGAGTTGAAACCTTGACTTTGCTGCCTGCCAGCTGGATCGACAAGTGAGTTTTGAGCGTTGCCGGTTGCAACTTTGTGATGCCCTACAACCACAGATGCAGACAGTTGTTTAACTCTAATTTAAGAGTTAAAACATGTTGTTACTATTTGTTTGCTCACAGATTATTCTCTCCTTTATTTAATACTATAAAAAAATGTTTCTAAATTTTCTCCCTCATTTATTTTCTATAATAAATAAGCTCACCCATTTCAAAACAAAGTAATTAAAAAAAAAAAAAAAATTTTGCTGCAAGGGTGATCACGTCCATATATTGTGGCCAGAAAAGAGCTGATTACCATATAGGGTAAATATGATCTACAGGGTGGGGCTTTTTCTGTTCTCAAAATCGCTTGGCTCCCAAACTTACCTCTAACCTGTAGATATGTAGAATAAACTATACAGTTTAAAATAAACTATAAAGTTAACCATGTTAAGTTCTCTGATTACTGTGAGGGACAAATCGTGTGGCCTAGGACAGTGCTATCATTTTCCACAGGATATGAGGAGCCCTCATGTAATCCACTTAGTAAAGAGCATGGTGCTCCATGCCGTTATGATGGAGTAACCCAAGTGTTATGAAGTTTTGGTCCAACTACTGCTGGAGAGTTAGTTATTGATTGTTTGTTACAGCTCGTCTTCACTCATGCCTTGACCACATGAGAGAGGTGCTTGGAGACACTGTAGTGGAGCAAGTTATGATTGATGCTGTGTTGCAGTGTAAATTTGATGAAGCCAAAGCTCTGGACCTCGTATTTCAACAGGACAACAACAAAAACATAAAGTCTATAAGTCAAGCTGCATCTTCAGCAAGGCCAGCAAAAGGTAATTTCACAGTAGCTGTGTTTGTTTCTGGTGTTATATAAAGTGCTGTACCTTTTAATCTTTTCTCACTCTAACAGAATCAGGTTTCTGGTGATTACTAGAACATTTCACAGTATGGAAGAGCATGTTTATAAAAAAATAAAAAAAAAATATGCTTGGTAAACCATGTGATGATTAGTTTCCAAATGGTGCATATACGGCGCCTTGCTAAAGTATTTATACCCCTTATTACATCATAATACTAAATTACAATTGACTTTTTTTTGTGAAATTCCCTTTTGTAATGGCTTGCATAAGTCTTTAACCTGTGTGCTACATAAACATCAGCTTTATTGCCAGTTACATTTTGTTAAGGATATGTTTTAAGTATATTGAAATTTGAAAGGGAAGTCTCTGACAATTGACAAATAAATGCCTTTATATCTTTTTTTTTTTTCTCTTTGCGCCATCATTTGGTCCCGCTGATGACCTGCTTCGCCCCTTTTCCCCCCTCCATTTTCATTGACCGTCATGACCACTATTGGCTATTGTAAGGTAAGAAGCCATATTTCCTTCTTTACAAACCCTTGCAAATGAGCAGTGTATGCTTTCTTCATTAGAAAAACATACACAATTGATAAAGAATAAACCAGCACAGTCTTTCCATTCAAATTTTAGTTTACATGATATGTTACTTGGTGAACCTGATACATTTACAACATCTGTAAAAAATGAGCACTGTGTTTCAGGTTTTTCATCCAACTTGTCTCTATCCGCTTTAATAAGTGACGGTGTATCACAAACATTTGGTGGCTTTAACTCTGGCGTCTCAGATATCAGTCTAAATGACTTGATTTCAGACTCAAATATGGACACGTGTATAAGCAAAGAATCAAACTTGCTAGCAGCTAGGCTTTCTGATATTTCCTTTCCACACTTAGACAGCACATACAAAGATCAGGGACTGAAGCAATCTCAAGAAGAGAGTACGTTTAGTAGTGGTACTTTGGATGTGTTAAATTATGACCAGAACTGTGAAGTGGGAGGTCTTTCTAGATCCCCGATGCCAGACAGTCAATCAGATTTGTTCAGTGGCTTACAGGCCATGTTACATAATACTGATGGTTTCCACACATCAACTAATGAAGGTACAACATATGGAAGTTCATCACTGGCCGATCTCATACAGAAGCACAACGAGTTGAATCCACTGATGGATTTCTCCTTTAGTACTCTTGAGGAGAATTCACCCAGCGGCAGAGAAACACAGGTCGGATCTCTCCTACCTTTGTCTCAGCTTTCCGATCAGTCACCCACAAAGCTAACCATACCATTGTTGACAACATCTTTGTCATCACTAGCTGTTTCTGAAAACGCTGGTGCCAAAACATCAACTCTGTCATTGTCAGAACTAATTGCTGAAGCTAATGTGTCCGCCTCTGAAGACGTCCAATTAAATTTAACTCATGCAATGCCTTGTCCAAACATTGACCTCAGTGACCTTATTAAGAGCCCTAAAGGCATTGAAGAAAGTGCTGAATCAGTGATCTTGCCTAAGGAACAGGTAAAACCCAATTACATGTGTAAAAAAGCTACCCATTCAAAGAAAATGCACAACTGTAAAACGAAAAGAAAAAAGATTTATTGGGCCAAAACCTTGAAAGCCAAGCCATCAGCTTTTGCTTTAAGTCTGTGCTTTGGTTACGCCCCAAAAACTTTTGGGGAAAATATTTTAATGCTTCACAGAGGCCACATCGGTAATCCAGCAGAATTAGCCACAGATATGGATCAACCTACACTAATACCATTTAATTTTCAAACCCCTTCCCCTGATGACATTGTGAAAGAGAGTCAGAAAAAAGCTTTTTGTTAAGTAATGGCAAGGCACTGTAAATTTTTTTTTTTTTACAATTTTAATCTTACACATTCACATTTAGATTTGGGCCCTACTTCTACAATTTTATGAACCGTGGTAATTTCAAGCTATACATGTAGTTATTTTATAAATGTTTTAGTTTTGTACTCTGAGGTTTGTGACAGGAATTTGATTTTTTTTTTTTTTTAAAGAAAACAATTTTTTACATCTTGAGGAAATGCAGTATTGTAGAGACACATTCTACATTTTATAGTATTGTTTCAATACACTTTTAAATGTATTACTAAAATAGTGGCCACACTATATTCTTTATAGATTTTGATGCTTTTTGGAGTTGCAGACTGGTTGCCATATTAGTTGTAATCAAGGAAATTATTTGATAAACCCATAGAGTACATAAAATGTATATGTTCATTATTTTGGTAGTAGTAGACACTTGTGTACATCCCACTAAAACACATAAGTGGTAGAGGAAAACCTCCTTGGCCTTATTGGCAATTTAATTTAATCTCCTATTCTTTACTCTTAAATTACTGCCAGCTAAACCATTTGCCTTTGTAGAATAGGAATACTTTTTTTTTTTGCACTTACATGGCTCAGTAAACCGACTCATTCAGATAATGTAGAGCAATGGAGCGCAAGGGTGTAAGTTGTGGGGTTAACATTAAAGCCCTTTTTAACTATTTAGCTTTTTTTTTATAAAAAAAAAAAAGGCTGCGTTGTCAATAAAATTAAATTTCTCTAACCCATTTGTGCCTATGAAGAGTTATTAAAATATAGCCAGCTGCCACAAATAACCCTTTATAATATCGCAGTAAAAGGTGTTATTTACTATGCGTTGTTGGCTCAGGTTTTGACCTGAGATGTTGGCTTTTAGGATTTATCATCTCGCCCTGTTTTTTAGTATGTGTAAATTAGTTTTTAATGTGAACAGAAATTTGACTCTACTGCTAGATTTTGTCGCTAATGTGCCCCAGATTTTTTTTGGCGGGTTCTAGACTACGTCTTAGTCCATAGTTGAGGTAAGCTCATCATGTCTTTTTTTTATTAAGCACACTTGCTTTTTTTTTCTTTTTTTTTTATCTCTTCTTGTACGTATAGGTAGATAAGGCCATAAAATCTATTTATAAAATTTGTGTGTATATACATCTCACAGTGCACAAATAGGGGATTACGCAGCTTTTTGTATATGCTCTGATCTGCCATCTGTGATGTTTTTTTCTTTGTTTTTGATTTTTTTCCCCTTATGAAAGCTAAAGCTATGTATATATTCCAGAATAATACCAGGAAGTAAATATTTTCAGACGATCTAAAAAAAAAAAACAAATTTTTTTTCCTGTACTATAACAATAGATAACTGCCAGGTTCTTTTTTGTATTACACTGTTTTAAATGAAATGCATATTTTATCCGAATGTCAGTATACCTGTTGTATATGAACTTAATAAAGGAGATAAGAGGAAATGCCAACAACTTTTTGTCTGTATGTGCTATATCTATATAGTTTCCATTAAATATATTTGAAGGATTTGTCACACTTATCCATAAATAGATTGAATCTATTAAACTATTTCTGTCCCTGTTTACTAAACATGGCAAGTGCCTAGTTGTGACTTATCAGTGTCCTATGTGCCTGGCTGCCCCTGCTCATTATTTTTACATAACTCCAGGTTGGGTAGCCATTGTAGGGCCTTGAGAAAGCATGACCTAAAATGTATTTCAGTCTGTAATTTTTAAATACGCATATCTACATCCCTTTGACCAGTGTTATTGTAAGTGTTTTGGAATACTTGCCTGCAGTGATCTCTTACTGATCTGTAGGCACTTTAAAGAATGTGGCTTCCTTTACAACGAAGAATGACGACATCAGTGTAGAGTTCAATAAGTTGTCTCTGATTCAGTTTTCTTATTCTTGTTAACCCACCTACACTGGAAAAAAACTCTCATGCGTATTGTTTGTTTTGTTTGAGTTTAACCCCTTAATGACAAAGCCAGTACATGTACGGGCTCAAAATGCATTGTTTTCAATGGGGTTAGGGACCGCCCATTGTCCTTAAGGGGTTAATGGCCTATAAGTATAATTTGGTATGGTATCGTGGTAAGTTATTTTTACCTATCAGTAGCATTATCTGCTGATCTGTAAGTAGCAGCTATTGTAAGCACTTATTTTAGCTTTAGAGCATATTGAAAATAGTACTGTAAAAATGTTTTGCAAACTACTCCAGTTGTGCTAACATTTCTTGATCTCTTAATACTTTCTAAACCTTGCTGACCTGCCTCATGGGACTTTAAGTTAGATACCGTCTATATGCTCTTTATTTAAAAAAAAAATATTGTGCTCTTCCTTTATGCCCCCTAACTCCACTCTTGAAACATTCTTCAGAATCATTTGGCAGAGCCCTTGTTTCATTGATGGCCCAGAAGCCTGGTTAATACTATCATGCCAGATAAATTCTGAGAGCATTCATTCCTGAACCCTACTTTTCCCACTGACTGAGCAGCAGACCTGGTGGTGCTGCCTGCTGGGTGGTGGACAGAAGCCACTAATGTAAATGAGCAGTATTTTTGAATTGGGAAGATCTAAGCAAACACTGGTAGCATAACTGCTGCCCCCCCTCAAAACCCATGCATGTGGGGTATCCCCGTACTCAGGAGATGTTGCTGAACACATATTGGGGTGTTGTGACATATACCAGGAGCTGTAAATTCATACCTAAAGTAAATGTGTGCATGCAAAGAGTTAAAATACCAGCATTTGCAATACCCTGGGGTGTCTAGTTTTCATATTTGGTTTTATTGGGCACACTGAAATGGCCAAGCTCAAAGATGTACCAAATAGGGCACGAGCAGTGGATCACCAAATGTCAAATTTCAACATTGCAAAATGCGCATGCCCCAAATGTGGCCCTTTTTTCCCCCAACAGCCAGGCAAACCCATTCATGTGGGGTTATCACTGTACTCAGGAGAGGTTGCTTAACATATATTGGGGTGTTTTATGACAGTGACTTATACCTGTTAATTCACACCTGAAGAAAAATGTGTGTGGGGGAAAAAAACGCCAAAAAATGACTACCACAAAGTTTGCCAAAGACTGGTGGTAGAATTAGTGCATGGAAAGAGTTAAAATACTAGCCCAATTAGGACACGGAGGCACAATGACCACATGTCAAAGTTAAAAAATGTGAACTTCCCAAATGTGACATTTTACCTCCCAAACAACCCAACCAACCCATGCATGTGGGGTGTAACTGTACTCGGGAGATGTTGTTGAACACATATTGGGGGGTGTTTGACAGTGACATATACCAGGAGCTGTAAATCCATACCTGAAGTGCAATTTTTTCTGGTTAAAATACCAGCATTTGTAGCACCTTGGGGTGTCTAGTTATATGGTTTGATGGGGTAAATTGCATTGGCCGGTTTTAAAGATACCCGAAATAAGACATGGGGCAGAATGACTAGATTTTGAAAAAAAATGGTTTCAAAATAGCAAAACGCTACTTGTACTTATTGCCCAATAACTTGCAGAAAAAAGCAAAAAAAAAAAAACATTGGGTATTTTTAAACTCAAGACAAATAGTAGAATCTATTTAGCAGGGTTTTTCATTAGTTTTTTTGTAGTAATTGATTTTCAAATATTCAAATAAATGTGAGTATTTTTGTTTGTTTTTTTCAATTTGTCATCATTTTATAGGAAATTAAATATGATCAGAAAATGGTACAAAAGCCCTTTTTCACCTGAAAAACAATATATAACTTGTGTGGGTACTCTATATGGGTGAGGAGAAAATTAGAAAATTACAGCTAAACACGAGCAGCGCGAAAGCGCTAAAACAGCCTTGGTCCCAAAGGGTACAAAACACAGCCTGGTCCTTAAGAGGTTAAAGCAAGACCACCAGCAATGCGTGCTTCAGGTAGACTGGTACCATTGATTAACTGATCAATTGTGTGGACAGTGACCGCGTAGGGGCAAGAAACTGGGTGCACTGCCCTACGTTGGTCCTAAAAAGGCCACAAAGGTAAATGTAGATTCAGCAATTTTTTGGTTCATTTTTGGGCAATGACTTGCTTCCTGGTTCCTGAATTTTCAGTAGAACTAAATGGGCAGAACCAATTTGTGGCCCAATGCCCACATTCACTCTCACACTTTCATTTTCCTTCACTCTCTAAATGTTTCCCTAACTTTGTTGCCGACCACTTTTGCGTCTTCTTCTGCATTTCTGTGGTCATAACCAAAATGGTGGTGCCGCCGTATTGCCCTCATGTTAGGGCAAAATAATGGTGCTTTCGTGACATCTTTTCCCGATTGGGGAGATATTAACGGATGCGGCACCATTTTGCCCTGAGTTTACATGCGGGCAACATAATGGCACTTTAAGTGACGTCCTGTCCCTCAATTGGAGTGCCACCTTTTTGGCGTGAGATTCGTTGGGGGTCTGGCCTTGTTTTCGGGGCTTTGTACAAATCCAGATGCGCAAGTCTAGTAAATACGTCACTGGGAATGAACCACTGTGGCATCTTGGGTGAGGAATGTGCAGATAAAGGATTTTTTTAAGGATTAAGGAGAGGTTTGGGTTGAAGATGACCCCTAGGGATTAAGCCTAGTTAGTAGGAGAGAGAGTTGTATTTATAGAGATTGAAAATATAGGTACTGTGGTGGAGATGGAGGGGAAGGTAATGAGTTTAATTTTAAATATGCAGAAAGAAATACAGTGCTAAGAAGAAATTTCTTCTGTTTTTGCACATTTGTCACATTTAAATGTTTCAGATCATGAAGTGAATTTTATTAGACAAAGATGGCCAGAGTGAAAACAATGTTTTGAAGTGATTGTATGTATATAGGAAAAAGTTATCCAACCTCTTCTGGTACTATGATAGTTTTTTTTTTTTAAATCATCAGTTAACCAGATTTAATTGAGAATTTTTGGTTCAGTTTCACTAGATACACCCAGGCATGATTACTGCCAGCCCTGTTGAATCTGAACATCAATTAAATAGAACCTGTCTTCCAAAATTAAGTAGGCTAAAAGATCTAAAAAAGGAACGCGCGATGCCATGAATTAGAGATAAGAAAAGTCATTGACATCTATCAGTCTACAAATGATATATATAAAAAAAAAAAAAACCCTGAAACAGTGGTGAACCTTTCCAAGAGTGGCCGGTTTACCAAAAGAGTGGATCAACGACAGGAGATAACCAAAGAACTGCATGCTTCACTTGCCTTGGTTAAGCTCAATAAGAAAGAATCCTGGCATCCATGGGAGAGTTGCAAGGTCGAAACCACTGCCGATCAAAAAAGCCTTGTCTCACATTTGCCAAAAACCATCTTGATGTTCCCCCAAGTCTTTTGGGATAAAACATAGGTCCTGTTACATCTCGCGTAAAGCTAACACAGCATTTACATCATACCAACAATCAAACACAGTGGTGGTAGTGTGATGATCTGGGGCTGCTTCAGGACTTGTCTTAATTGTTGGAATTAATCCTCTACCAGAAAATCTGTTATATCTGGCCATCAGTTTGTGACCCAACGATCAAGTGCAGTTGGGTTATGCAGCAGGACTAGCAACTTCTTTGAATGGCTCAAAAGGAACAAATCAAGGTTTCGGAGTGGCCTTGCCCAAGTCCTGATCTGAATCCAACTGAGATGCTGTGGCAGTTCATACTCAAACCCCCCATATGGCTGCAAATAAGGTGTGGAACAAAATTCCTCCACAGCACTGTAAAAGAAAAAAAATAATAATAATAATAATAAACCCTCTTAGTTGTTATATAGGTTTTGATGAAGTCCTCACCTTTTAATAAATTACATAAATAAAAAGCTGCATTTCGTCACATTGTCTTATCTTTTATATTACAATTAGTTTAATCTGAAATATTTATATGACAAGCAAAAATATAAGAAATATGGAAGGGGCAAATACTTCTCACAGCACTGTAGCAGACAAGCAGTTAGTAATACAGATTATGAGATAAGGAGAAAAGTCAGGGAAAGTCAGGTCAGAGTATAATCTGCATATGAATAACGGAAGCCAAATTAATTTGTTTAGTATTTTTGGGCCTTTTTAAAGAGTATGCCTGTTACCAAGTATCAGTTTTGTAAAAAGTACAAACGCTCCCTCTCCTGGTAGAACCATTTATTGCAGGTTCTTATGTTTATTGCTTTTATTTTAAAAGACATTTTGCTGACCCTTACAAAATGTTTGACAGGGTACAAGGTAAATGTTACTGTTAATAATTGCATTATTCAAAAGATCCCGTTTTTTTTATCCCTTGTGTAGCGAATGATCAGTCTGCAATGTATTGCTTACCTGTTTCCATTATAAATGGTAAACGTGTAAAGCTGGCACTGTTTCATTGGACAGCAGCATGTCCATTTTGTTTGAGATGTAACATTGCAAAATGCATTTGTGAGCTCGCATAGGCATGCATATGTCCCACTTGGTATTACCACCAGAAAATGTAAGCATGTCTTTCAACTAGATTTTCTGCTAGGAAAATGCATAAAGTGAAATGCCCATCGTAATGCAAAGTGAAATAGGCAGTTGAAATGTTAAAACTCCCTGTTCAGTGAATAGACCCAAATAGAGCACACACTGTTCGACGTTTTGTGCCCCTTAGATGACCTTTTATGACCACCTGCCTAATATTGTGTAGCTCCCCCTTTTGCTGCCAAAACAGCCCTGACCCATCAAGGCATGGACTCCACTAGACCTCTGAAAGGTGTGTTGTGGTATCTGGCACCAAGATATTAGAATCAGGTCCTTTAACTCCTGTAAATTTGCGAAGTGGGGCCTTTGTGGATGTGTCCTGGTGCCATGTGTTAGCTAAGGGATGCGCACGCACCCAGCTATCCATTTATGCTCACTTGCCCATTGTAGGCACTTTCGGCAGTGGACAGGGGTCAGCATGGGCACCCTGACTGGTCACCAGCTACGCAGCCCCATAACAAACTGCGATGCACTGTGTGTTCTGACAACTTTCTATCAGAACCAGCATTAACCTTGTCAGAATTTGAGCTACAGTACTTCGGCTGTTGGATTTGACCACAGGAGCCAGCCTTTGCCCCCCACTTGCATCAATGAGCCTTGGCCACCCCTGACCATGTTGCCGGTTCACCGCTTTTCCTTCCTTTGATAGGTACTGACCGCTGCAGATCGGGAACACCCCACAATTTAACCTTTGTCAAACTCTCTCAGATCCTTACAGTTTCTCATTTTTCCTGCTTTAAATACATTGACTTTGAGTATGAAATGTTCACTTGCTGCCTAATATATCCAACCCACTGACAGGTGCCATGATAACAAGATTATTAGTGTTGTTCACTTCACCTGTCAGTAGTCATAATGTTATGGCTGATCTGTGTGTGTGTGTGTATGTATGTATGTATGTATGTATGTATGTATATATATATATATATATATATATATATATATATTACACACACACACACCTCTATAGATAAGAATTCACATTCCTTCTATAGGATTTGTAGGTTTTACCCAGTTTATAATATGAGCCACTGTATGTTCCTTTGTATCAAATACAATTTTAATAAAAACTTCCTGATATAAGTTTATATACCCTTGCCTAAAAATCTTTTATTGCTGAATACGCTAACCATCATGGGGTTGGTGCCAACCAGGGAAGGAAGAACTTTCAAATCCTGCTGATGTTGGCGATTTTGACTAAGTTGTCTTAGTTTGAGGAAAGGTCAGTAGGCAGCAATGCCAATTAGACCCAAAGTCGTCTTCGCCTCCCTACCTTTCTTTGTGGATAACCCACCATGCTGCACTTAATTAGGTAATACCTACTTTAAGCTTACACTCACAAGCTGAAGGATGGGCAGCTTAGAATAGCTGCAGAAGTGAGTCTAGGAGAGGTAGAGGAGAAGAACACGATGGCTGGGTGAATGCTTTGCTGTCTCTAAATATCCATGTACTTGCCCCCAGGCCCCGTTGTGAGGGTTACATTTTTTGACTATATGGTAAAAGTCTCAGAATTGATCTTGATATAATGCATTGTTATTTTCTCTTAAGAATAATTTAATTGCATTTCTCCAAATGACTTGCTTTTTATAAGTGACCGGTTTGTACACCACAGCAGGGGATAAGTGGCATTATAAATATACCAAAAGTGGCTTTGTATCTTGACCTGCAGTAAGAAGTGTTTTGTAGGGGGAAAAGAAGGTAGAAGCGTTTTGTAGTGGGCGAAAATTATTTTTTTTTTTAGTTCTCTAATTATGGTTTGTAATCAATTACCTGTATTGGTCTGTATACTGTTAAAGCTTAGTTAATAAATTGTATAAGGACTCGCATTTCTACCATACACGATGAGCAAGCTTGGAGAACTCACTCGGTGCACATCATTCCAGGGTCCAGTTTACGGAAGTTTGAGCAACTGGCCTCTGGAAGATCAGATTGGAGTTCTGGTGAAGCATATTGTATCATTGAGAGATCTGGAGAAGAGTATCTTGCTCAGCAGAGTTTAGATGGGGCATTTAGCAATGAGGGAGGAGATACATCATAAGTGTGACGGGAACGACCTGTACCCTGACCGGGTACTCCTGCCAAATGTTGCTTCCTCCTGCCGGGACACCAACAATTAATCCCTTCAGTGCCAGACAGAACCAGCGTTGTAAATAGAAGGGGTGACGTCGTTGCACCAGAGCTGCGTTGGCACTGTGGCTAGCCAAAGCTTAGCTACACCGTATGGCTATTGTCCCGAAAAGGACAATAAAGGTTCATAGCAGCCCACCCCAAGCATCAGACAACACTCATGTTGAGGTGAAAACAGGACTTGGTTTATTTGGAAACACACAGCCTTATATACAGTCCAACAATGAAAGGGCCATACATCACATTAACATATCCACACCCTGCCCAGACAGCCCGGAGCCACACTCGGGCCACCAAGCCCCGCAAAAAGCGACACGATCAGCTGGGGCGAGCCCAAGCGCTAGTGGTTTAATGTTTACCCGGGAATGAGCACGATATAGCTGAGCGCGTGCTCAGTAACCGTGTTGGCTGACCCCCGCTCTTCTGGAAGTCACAGCGACTGGGGATCCCTAGGAGGCTTCCTCTCTGAACCTTCCCTGGTCTGTATCCCACCACCTGTGGGCTAACTCCATGAAAGAGCACTCTGATGGGGTCAATGGTGTCCGGGTTATGAGGGGTTAAAGTCCGTGGGCAATTGCTCGGGTCTTAGCCGAGAAACAGTTCCAGAGGATCATGGGCAGGACCCGGTCAGGCAAAAGGGCACGTGATATACTGGGGATACAACAGGGAAAACAAGAACCACACATAAACCCCCTCCCAAAATGCAGGAACCCCAAATCTCTCCGAGCTCCACAGTCCTTAGAGTTTCTGGTACTTTGGGAAACGTGGCACTTCGTACCAGGGCCCATAGTCTGTGGAAAGGAGGCTGGCACTCGTCCCCCTCCGGAGGTCTGTGGCACAGGGGCTTCTGTGACCTTTCTCCCTCTTCGCAAAGAGACTAACACAGGAGGAGACCCCAGACGGGTTGACTCTGAAGTTGGTCAGTCCATCCAGTCCCAACTGGTCCCCTAGCCCAATTGAACATACCAGCCGCTGGAGAGAAGTGCCGACTGCCCCTTCTCCCTGGAGTCCACTCAGCTGCCATGGAATTGGGCCAGCTGCGCCATCTCCCAGGACCACACTCCTGTATCCCCTCCTTGGTGCTCCTGCTGCCACTGGGAAGATGGGCTGGCTGCGCCATCTCCTGGGTACTCTCCAAATGGTTTGCTGTCTCCCAGGTGCCCTGGTTTGGCATATTACAGGCTGAGTGGACAGATTATTGGGAGGGGCTGAAGAGGATCCAGTTGTTTTGGTGCACATTGGTACCAATGGCAAAGTAACAGAAAGACGGAGAGTCCTAAAAGGTAATTTTAGGGAGTGAGAAATGGACCTCTAACGTAGTAGATACTACCTGTGCCGTGCGCTACACCAGAAAGACAGCGGGAGATTAGGCAAATGCATGGCTGAACTCTTGGAGTAAGAAGGAGGGCTTTAAGTTTGTAGATCACTGCACTGATTTTGCTTTGGGGGATGATCTATAGTCATGATAGCTTGCACTTGAATAGAGGAGTGTCCAGTGTGCTTGGGTAAAGGAAGGCTAAACGTTTGGAGGGGATTTTAAACTAGGAATAGGGGGAAGCCTGTAAACCACTTCAAACTGGCTAGAAGGTATTGACCCCCAAAACAACAACAGAATGTGCCTGTCGCATGTGTGCTAAAAGAAATTACAATCTTAGCACCAGGTCTACAAGTCTATTCTTTAGGGAATAAGATTTTATGAAATCACAATAATTTGTCCATGAACTTGACAACTATGACAACTAAGAATGTGTAGATTTAGTAGCTCTTAGCGAGACATGGTATAATGAGAAAAATGACTGGGACTTGGTAATACTCTTATAAAGAAAGGACAGAGAAGGCAAGAAAGGGTCAGGGGTGCCCAGTATGTGAAAGAGTTTACATTTTATGCTAACACACATATTGTGTCGAATATAAAATCAGTCTGGGTTACGTTAGAATTTGCTAATAGAATAGTAGCTCATGTAAGTGTAATTTATAGACCCCCTGGAAAAGTTGAAATTGTATAATCTACTAATTGAGGAAATGGCTAAAATTACATTATAGGAGGAAGTTATATTTAACCCCTTCAAGACCGGGACGTACCTGGTACTTCCTGGTCAAAGGTCACCGGCAGACTGGGGAGTACCAGGTACGTCAACGATGATGCGCGATCCAGCGTCGCTATGAACACTGGGATCGCGAGGGGCGGCTTCTAATGACCGCTGGGTGTTCCCAGCGATCCGTAGTAGCCACTGCCCCTCAATTCCGTGCACGTGAACGCTTTGAAGCGAATCACGAGCATGGAATTTAAATGTTTTTTAAAAAACTGCGGTCTTCAAGGGAAGATGCAGTTTACAAATGTTGGTCCTGAAGGGGTTAATCTTCCTTTTGTGAACTGGAAAACCAAAATAGCTGGTTATGCCAGGAGTACAGACATTCTAAATTCCCTACTGGAAATATCTTTAAAACAAGTATTTAAGGAGCCAACTCATAAGGAGACCATATTAGATTTAGTGTTCACAAATGGAGAATTTGGTATCGGATATTACTGTAGTTGAACGTTGGGGCTCTAGCGGTGTGGTAGTAATCTGAGCTATTATCAGACTGGAGGGGTTTAAATCGAGTCCAGGAGAAATGGCATTATTTAAAAGTTGAATTAATGAAGGCAACAGAAAATTGTATTAGACTGGTCAGAGCAAAAAATTAAAGAAACGACTGTGCAGAAGTGACCAGAATAGTACATAACAAAAGTTAACATTTAGTACATACAAAAAAACCTAAAGTAAGAAATGTAGACAGATATATAGGATTAGGCAGAAAGAGGCAAAACAAGCTTTAGAAGCTTCCAAGCTACATGCAAGAGAGAATAGCTCAGTCAGTAGTATTCAAATGGAAAGTAAAGTAAAAAAAAAATTAGATTAAAAACAAAAGAAAGAAGGTATGTAGAAGTGGATAAAGGTCTGTCTGATGGCCTCAATGAATATTTATGTTCTGTTTTACAGATGAAAATGAAGGAAAATACATGTGAGTTTAAAGAGGAGAAGGTTTTACTTCAACTGTCAAAGTTAATGGGGCCTGATAGGATACACTCAAAGCTATTAAAAGAGTTTTTAGTGGAGTACTATCAAAACTGTTAGCGGATTTATATAACCAATCATTTGTAATGGGAGTAGTCCCAGAGGTATTAGAAAATCTTGTGCCCATTCACAAGAAAGGATTGGGCAACTGTAGGCCAGTAAGTCTTTAATCAGAAATGGGAAATTAATGGAAATTATGTTAAAGGGTAGGATTGTTGAACATCACATGGGTTTCAAGATCAGAAACATGGGTTTACTTCAGGGAGATAATGCCAAACTAATCTTATAGACTAAAATAATAGATCACGGTAGTTGACATTGCTTATCTAGATTTCAATGAGTCTTTTGACACTGTCTTATCAAGGAATGTAAATTTATGAGGATTAGTTAGTGACTAAGTGACCGACAACAAAGGGTTGTAGTCAATGGAGTACATTTGGAGCAACATTACCAGTGGGGTACCTCAGGCAGCTGTAATTGGACCCATTCTCTTTAATAATTTTATTAGCGATACTGCAGAAGGTCCTGATGGTCTTTTTGCTGCAAATATTTGGAACAGGATTGATGTTCCTGGAGGGATAAGCCAAATGGCAAACAATTTTGGTAAGCTAGAAAAACCCAAGGGCAGAGTATAGAATATTTGATAGCCTTAACCTCAACATCTGAGAAAAGGGATTTAGGGGTAATTATTTCAGAGGAATTAAAGCTAGGTAAACAATGTGATAGAGCAGCAGGAAATGCTATCAGAATGCTTGGTTGCATAGGGAGAGGTATTAGCAATAGAAAGAGGCTCACTAGTGAGACCTCAATTGGTGTATACTACAAAGTACTGGATACTTTATCTCCAGACGGATATAGGTACTTTGGAGAAAGTTCAGAGAAGGGCTATTAAACTGGTTCATTGATTGCAGGATAAAACTTACCAGGAAAGGTTAAATAATTTTTAATATAAATATGTTTGGAATAAAGATGTGACTGGGGATATGATAGAAACATTTAAATATATAAATGGGAATAAACACAATAAAGGAGAATACGTTTAACCCCTTAAGTAACAGGTTGTTTTATTTTTTGTACCTTTTGTGACCAAGGCTGCTTTAACAGTTTTATGGTGCTCGTGTTTAGCTGTAATTTTCTCCTCTCCTATTTAATGTACCCTCACAAATTATATATTGTTTTTTTCCAGTACAAGGGGCTTTCTTCAGATACTACTTTTTATCATATCATCTAATTTACTATAAAAAATGATGATGATATGGGCTTAAATTAGCGGAGCAAAGGTGTAAAAGTAATATCAGGAAATGTTACATTGCTGAGAGGGGGCTCGGATTACCTTGCTGCTTGAGAGAGGTGCGCTTACATCAAATCAACAAAGAATGCTTTCTACCATGGCATCGCAATGCATTGAAAAGTCCTAGGGGAAGATGGTGATATTTAACACAAACAGTGTGACAACATGGGACATTTTGTCAAGGATGGCACCCATGAAAAATTAAGAAGATGAGGTCTGTAAAATAGAAGACGTTACTATCCTTACAATGGAGGTCACCACCAAAAATTTAAAGATATCCTGCAACTCCTATGAAACCGAATTAAAGCAACATCGTAGCCTCAACTGGGGGACATCCACACTCGAGGTACAGAAGAAATTGTTCGGCTGATGTTCACAGCTGGCTGTCGTTGCTCTACTGGACTATCCGAGCCGTTACCCACCTCTGATCTGCAACTTTTGTAGGTGCAAGTTGGTAGTGGGCTATATCCCTGCCTACAGGTATTCTAATGTCAAAGGACAGGCATACTGGCACTGGTGGGAGTGTGTGCATTTTTCATATAGGTATTTTTGAATATTGAGGTATGGTAGAAGTTGAATGTGTTTAAACAGAGTATTTCTGATTATTGGGGAAGATATGTTTGTTTTGTGTTTTTTTTTTTTTTGTTTTTTAACGTTTATTTGTTTAGGGCAGAGAAAATGTTACTGTAATAAGCCTGTTGAGCAGTTGCATGGATTGGCAAAAAAATTAATCCTGCAATGTATGACAAGAGTACTTTGCTAGCTCTATTGCTGGCAGACGCTGTCATTTACAAGTTTTTGGGTTTTTTCTTCTTTTTAAGTGACATCAAACGTTTACACTTGGCACCATCACTCTAATATGGGAACTTTAAAGCCTTGCGGCACATCTAGTACAAAGTGTGAGCACTGAAAGGTAACTTCATATTTGAAGAGACATACCAATTTTAGTGACAAATATGTTTAAGTTAAGGAGATATACAGCATCCATCCAACATTTTGATCGCGTATTCTGATTTACTGCTTCCATGGTAAATATTTTTATTTTTGTGTACAGACTGAAATACTATTTTCAAGTAAATATTCATGGGTACTTAGGAAAGCCCCTGCTTCTTCTCTAGCAAGCGGAAATAACCTTTTGTTTTTTTCAAAGAACAAAAATCAGTGCTTTAGATCTGCAAAATGAGGTTATTTCCCATTAAAAGCAAGAGGATATCTGTGTAGGTGGCTAAGGGGTTCATCCCGGACTAATGAGAGTTAAGGATTTGGCATAGTAGCAGTATCTGCTTCATATTTATTTCCACTTGGACTTAGTGTCACATCTTTCAGACAGAATTTCAAATATATTTTTGGTCCAGCAGACATTCTAGTAGTGCATGGTAAAGATAGGAGTAAAGAAAATGTTGCCTGTCCCAAATGGGCAGTCATTATTAGTGTTTTGCATTGTCAGCTGACATAAGTGTGTTCTTCAATTGTCCATAAGGCTGGAAACACGTCTTACTTATCACTCTCATGTAGGAACCTCAAAAATACTAGTAGTATCAGATTTGTGACAGAACACGTTTGGTTGATGCTGTCATCAGTATTATTAATGGGAGAAAAAAAAACAGACAAAGCCTGTACATGTATGGGCTCAAAATGCATTGTTTTCAATGGGTTTAGGGACCGCCCATTGTCCTTAAGGGGTTAAGCAATGTAACATTATGTGCCTGAGAACATGAGAAACTAAACTAGTTAAGAATCCTTAATAAAAAAAAATCATAAATACATATAATATAAACATGGCATATAATTTAAAACTGCCATGTAGGTGTCATAAGATAAGCTAAACAAAGAGATAAAATCTCAAGAGTAGTCTAGTCATGATTTCCAGAGGGCTAATGGTCTACTGTGCCTGTCCATGGTGCATGTAGGGGTAGTCCATTTGTGTTTTGATAAATTGGTTGGGCTGTATAGGCAATGGGGTTACATGAACAAAATAAGGCTTTATTTTAACAAGAAAATACAAACTAATGGCTGTTTTGCTGCTGAGATAAGCAGCTATTTGACTTTATTACCCAATGTTTTCTGATTTAAAGGCAATGTTTCAAAGAGAGGAATTATCACCAATGACCAAATTAGAAATTATGAGGGAAGAAGTCAAGAACAAGATCTACCTTGTTTTTTTATTTCTACTGCCCCCTTTTAATTCCTGTTGGAGCAGGTGAACTTCAGTGAATATCAACTCCCCACGCTGCCAAATTGTGGATTTCAGGACATCTGATCTACATCATAGATTTTGTTTAGATTTCTTTTATACCCATCTACAAGATATGGCCAAAAGTATGTGAACCCCCTCATTATTGAGTTTAGGTGTCTTAACCACACAAATTGCTAACAGGTGTATGAAATCAAACACACAGACATGTCATCTCATTAGACAAACATTGGCACTATATTAGGTCGCTCTGGAGAGGTCAGGAACTTGAAAAGTGGCACTGTCCTGGGATGCCACATTTGCCACAAATTAATTTATCAGCACAAGCCCTGTGTGTCAAAAGCTTCATCCAGTGGTTTTCCATGGCCGAGCAGCTGCATGTAAGCCAAAAAGACTGATGTCCAATGCTTAGCATCAGCTTGAGTGGTGTAAATCAAAACTGTAAACATGTTCTCTGTAGTAATCAATCGCCCTTCTGGATTTGACTAATGCCAGGGGGAAAAAATACCAGAATACCTAGTGCCTACTGTAATGTTTGGTGGAAGATGGTTAATGGTCTAGGGCTGTATGCAAACGTCAGTCCTGAAGGGGTTAAAAGCAGCCCTGCGGAATGGTGAGTTATTTCTAAGCTGTCTGCCAAACATTTGCTCAAAAACGAGCTCAAGGCTTGGAAGATTGTATGAATGTATTTTCTTATTACAAAGAAGGCATTGCTAAAAATGAAAATGTATTATCTGCCGGTTTTTTTCATGGTGCCGTCACATGTAAATGGTTGTAAAAGTTAAAAGATCATACAATGCTGACAACTTCTGTAAAAACTGTAGAAGTAACTAAAGAACATACCTCCCAAGACTCCGTGATTAGTACCTAGTCTGCCTTTCCAGGGACTTGAAATGATTGCTTGGTTCTAGTGTCAGAGGTTACAGAGCTAAAAGTCAAAAATCTGAATAGACATAACTGGAAATTGGGTTAAAAAAATTAAAATGTTAGTAAAAAAATGTTTTAAATGCCATGCTTGGTGGCATAAGTAGGCATGTATATATAATATATATATATATAATCACGTAATACATTGGCCCCGTCTTTGCCTATACCTCCAACCACTGCCTAAAACAGATCTGTTCCTCTTTGGCTATTTGAAAGTTTGAGAGGACATTCACTTGAAAGACAAGTTAACTGGGGGTTTGAGGGTCTGACATTGGTTCCATTCTAGACCATTTGTGACTAATATCTGCACCTGATTAAATAAGCAGAAGCATAAGGCAATTAATTTAGGCGTAAAGTACTTCACAACGTTGTCTTGGTGTACAGGCTTCAGGAAATGGTATCTGACTTTTCATTCAAAGCTACCCGAAGCTCATTTTTAACATGCGGCTTACGTGCAAAAGGAAAGAAGGACCTGAATCCTGCACAAATATTTAGCAGTCCCATATGATGTGTTCATTTTTATAATTTTTTTCTACTAAATTATCTGATTATAAAAAAATATTTCTGATTCAGTTAAAAAATGCTCAATAAAAGTTAAGATTCTAAGCTAGCCAGAATATGAAAGATTGACAAAAAAAAGGTTGTTTCTAAATGTGCATCTTACTTTTTGACTTATTGTTGGTGGGAATATGCAGTGTGTGTTTTGGATTTTCTCAAAGCTTATTTTTTCTTGGAAGTTGCGGTCGGGTAACATCTTGCTTAACACTCAGTGTGACATCAGTGCAAATACTTTTTTCATCGAGTAGTTGCACAAAATACTATTAAGGCATGGATTGAAAGAAGAAAAAAAACCATTCAAGAAGTCTCTAGCCTCTTGACTAGAAGTATCATTTACAAAACCACATTATCAATTGCGGCTCCGTTAACATGTTGTGGTCACAGTTGTTACGCGTTTTTCTCAGGTAAGTAAGGAACAAACCACAAGTCCTCCAGAGACTAAGAGCACACGCAAAAGTTTGCAGGTTTTCAGAACAGTAACATATATTTTTCAGAAATTGTATTTATTTCCTTTTATTATGCCTACAAGACTTTTTCTGTCATTGGTAACAGTACTATTTACTGATGTCCATACAAAGCATCACCTGTTCAGGCTGGAACTGGAGTACATTTTTGTTCATAGTGTTAACTTTCTAGAAAGGAATTTGGGTAAGGCTAGGTTTCCACTTGGTTTTTTTTTGCTAAAAACGCCAGTTCAGCCACATGGCGTTTTTTTAGTGAAAAAACGCTGCAGCCAGATGTTAGCTGTTCTTCAATAGGAAATCGCACAATGCCATATCCACTTGGCGTTTTTTTGTTTGGCGTTTTTTCAGTCCTCTTTGGCGTTTTTCTGCTTTTTTGGGCTCTGCGGCAGTTTTTCAGAATCGCAGCATGTTGACACTCTGGCGTTTTTTGCAAGGAAATCTTGGCGTTTTCTCCAATAGAAGTCTATGGGAGAGAGAAAACGCCATGAAAAAGCCATGTGGGTTTATTGTCTTGGCGTTTTTTCTGGCGTTTTTTCCACAGTTACAATGCAGAGGATGGACCCAGTATCTGTGTGTCCTATGAGAAATAGGCTGGAAACAAACAGTTTCGCACAAAACAAAGTTCATATTGAATTTTACACCATTTGGAACAAACATGCCATTACAAACAAACATACCCAACCGGATCCTGCGTGCCGAAAGCAACAGCAAAGAATTTGCACCGTCATTTGGGGCCAATCTTCCTAGAGGAGCAGACATTCTGAATAAAGCATGCCTTACAAACCACAGAAAAGAGACAAAAGGGTCCGCCGAGGCGTTTAAGTAGAACTCTACCAAGAAAATGACATCAGGAGGGGGCAGATACTTGCCATTTATCCTAATCCCTTTTAGCTGGGTGAAACTTCTAACTTGTAAAGGCTGGAAAAACTGCTTAAGGTCAAAAAAGCAATTTCCACAGGCTTAAACGCCAGAAAAAACTCCAGAAAAAACGCCAAAACGCAGGTAAATGCAGTGGCAGTTTTCTTGGCGTTTTTCCTGGCGTTTTTCATCAAGAAAAAAACGCAGGACAAAAACCCAAGTGGAAACCTAGCCTAACTGTGTTTTAATCCGTGATGTATATGGAACAAAGTGTGTAGTTGTAACCAAGTTTTATCAGATTGCAGGATTATAGGGAAAAAACAGATTCAATCTGGCTGCATATTTAGGTATTTAGTGAAATAAGGTATTTAGTTAATTCACAATTTATTAAACGCGTGAGTGTAAGCCAGTGAAAACTTTGGGGACCTTTTATAAATACGAGCATGTTTCATAGTGTTTTGCAAATAATTGAGGCCCAGGTCATTTATAAAAACCTGTACAATAGCAAATGTTTTAGTTAAGTAGGGAGAACAGATTGATCGGTGGTTATCTGCGTGCTATGTGACTTATCTGTACACCATTTGTGTTTAAGCTCATGTAGTTATCTCATGGAAGCTCAGTCTTTTTTTATGTAACGCGCAGAATTTATCCACATATAGAACTTTGGCTCAATGCTGTAGATCAGATGGAATGAAATGGATACCACAACCAGTATAATAACTTCTTTTTGTGCTTTACTGATCCCTAGCATCCAGACCAAGGCTGGTTACACTGCCTATTCCTGATGTAACATGGATTTCCCTTTAATGTGTTCACCGAGATTGCAGTATACTTTATCATTAAGTCTAGCAGAGCGCCACTTATTAGGGTGTGATATTCTAAACATTTGCTGGAACATATACTCAAGCAAATTTTCCGCATAATATGGATTTTTCTGCAGAAAACTTTTAACTGTTGCCAGACTATCGTTGAATAGGGTGAAGTATGTGGCAAAAAAAACCCATAGTCCTAGATCTTTGTGGTTCAGAAGATAAAAGTTATTACCTAAGCAGTAGGCTTAACCTTAAAACCATTTGTGGTCGCAGTTAACTAATTTGCACAACTGAAAAGATGTCGGCAATCAAGTCTAGCCTCGTTTGTTTTGGCAAGTGGAGGTATAATCAAGCAGAACATTCTCATCAATTCTTGTCTGTTTTAAAAAAATAAAAAAATAAAAGAAATCAGGCCGCAAACTAGCATTTTCAGACATGTCTAAAATTACTTTTTTTAACCCCATTTCTTTCGCTAATCTTTAACTAGTACTCTTTCCACTGTCCCTGCATGTTTTATATATGCTTGTTTCCTGCTAGGAAAAACAAGAGAATTGTCATCACCACCCGAAGCACAGTATGAGATTGTTCCCAAAATGGCCAAAATGATAGTTTCTGGGAAGAAACAAACCATGGGATTTGATGTTCCAAGGTATGTGTTTTTTTGTTGTTTTTTTTTTTTTTTGGTTTATTGGAACAAAATGAAAACACCAGGAATTTTGTCAATACTAACCTCCATTGTCGTATGCAGCACTGTAATTTATCAAGGAAAAAATTTATAATATATATTAATTACTTTCCTTTGAAGCACTTGTCTCCCTACCGTTCTCGACTACAAGGAATAGTTAACGTGGTTTTGAAGAGTAATTGGGTGAATGCTATGATATGTTTTTAAAATGATTGCTTCCTCAATAAAAACACCATTAGAATGCCAGTAAACTTATATTTATATGATTATAAAATGAAGGATTTGAGAAAGTCACAGTAGTACTGTAGAGGCGTAACAGTGTCGCTGTACCCCGTACACATTACTGTTTTTTTAAACAAATAGCTGTGTTGCTTTAATCGGTATGAAAACTTTCGTAATGGAACTATTTGAGGTATTGGTGACTTTTCTTGTGCAATGATCGTGAGAACTTTTACCAAGTTTCAGGTTTTTGTTTCCCACAAGAATAATGTTTAAGGTGCAGCAATTAACTGTTTGTTAGTAGGAATCTAGTCATCTGTATACTGTACACTTAAGTAATGTAGGACATCGTGGCTTTTCACGGCCTAGTGGATTTTAGTTGTCCTTTAAAAACAAAAAAACTGCAGTCGTTTCCTACGAATACAAGCTGATTATCTGTTTTTGCTAGCATTATATAGTTTGTAATTCTACTCGAAAGAGATGGAGGAGTCTTTAGTTGAAGGTTGACACCTTTTTATGTGGCCAGCATTAAAAAATATGTAATTATATAAGATTTTCGTGACCACAGAGGTCTCTTCGTATCCAAAAAAAGGTACTGAAAAGCAACCATTTTTTTTATACTGTACAAATACAAAGATATTGGCATGGGCCAAAAGTGGCACTATCACCAAATTAGTCCCCCCCCATTAACCCCTTAATGACAGCCCATACATGTACGGGCTCAAAATGCATTGTTTTCAATGGGTTTAGGGACCGCCCATTGTCCTTTTGTCTATACTGCAATAATTAGTTTATGAAGTAGAGCCAGTAGTACATAAATAACAGAAGTCATTTTGACCAGATGCTCTTTTAACGGCATATACAATCTCCACGTGATTTTTTATGATTGAGAAAATATTTGGTTGAATGAAAGGGAATTCCTTGTGTTGCTCTTCAATTTTCATGACATTTTTGTTTTACTTGTCATCTCGGACAGGATATGCGACCAACTGTGAAGGCAAATAGGACCTCACATGGACAAGTGGGGTGATTTGAGTCACTCGAGATCATTAACATTTACAAAAAATAAGTACAAACCTGTAGCTGCTTCAGGATGGTTTTTAAGTAGCAAGTAGAGGGATGACTAATTTCTGAGTCTGTTACTTTTGGGGTTTTGCATTTTCTGTACGTTTGAATGGCCGTTAGCAGTACTGTTTATTTGTCTTGTAACACTTTGCAAGCTGTGTCACTTTGCATTTCATGACCAGGTTCCCCGCTTTTCGTTCTGGTTTTTAGTAAAATTGTGAAGGAAGTGGATCAGACAATCAATTGTTGCAGGCTGGTGTAAAAACTTGTAATTGTAGGATTTCAAGCTGTAGCGGATACAGTGGTTTGCAAGATCTGGTATTTACAGGGAATTCCAAAAGATGGTGCTATTCATTAGGAAATATTTCTGCTTATAGAGAGCACTGCTTTAAGCTTTTAATCACTGGTGTGATGCTTGATGCTGCCATAATAATCTGAACTGTACAGACCCCCTGAACAATCACTAAACATTTTCCATATCACACAGGTTGAACCTCCTATGTCAAAATACAGACTAAGTAGAGCAACCTGTGTCGACATATGGGCTGCTTAGCCTTGTTTGCCGTTGTTCATTAAGGCACACTGTCCATGGAAAATGCAATTTTATACTTGATTGACATTTTTCGTATAATTAAAATCTGATAAACGGTTAGAATAGGTGAAAGATCTGTTTAGCCATTGTCAAATTTGCTGAAATATTGGAAAACCAATTTCAAACTAATCCCGTGTTCTGAGTTTATTTAGCAACTGTTCCTGTTTCTTTTCGGTGAAGTCGGTGTAATCCTGTTGTAGTCTCCCCACCATAGACCATTCGTTATTAACAATGGTTTCAGTGGGGACCAGACATAATTTCTGTCACTATCACCATTGTACTACACTGCAGAGTATATGTTGGCACAATAAAAAGGTCACCTTTTGAGCATCAGTAGTGTTTTTTTTTTTTTCCTGCTGACCTCTCGCCCCACACAGTTTATATGGTATATTACAGACTTTTCCACAGATAAGCGTATGATAATTGGATGCTACCCCATGTTTCCATACTTTTAGTAAGTTGTCTTTCCTAATGGTCCAGCGTGTGGATCCAGACCCAGGAGTTCTGTTTGTTGTGATGCAAGATAACAACATGTTATCTTTATCGGAAAGAAAACATTAGTTGATGACATCAGTGTAAGGGTATTGCTTATTTTTCAGTTATTTTTTTTAAAGAAAAGTGGGATTTCATCTTTTAAGGATGGAATTGCTGGAGGTAGCAATAATCTTACAAAGGGCAGTTTATTTATTTGATCTCTTTATAGCATGTATTTGCTTAGATATCCCAGTCAGCAAGAAAAAAAAATCAATATTGTTGATGGTACACATGACCATGTATTACTTTGGTTTCTGCAGCGCAAAGCCAGAACTTAATGGGCAAAATGCCAGCACGAAAACCCCATCTACAGTTGAAGCTTTGGATGAAGCAGATAATGGCTCCCAATCCGTTGCATTGCCTAACATGCCTCAAAGCCCAGAGGATCCAAATGCTGCCCCTACCCTTTTGAAAAGCGCCAGTAAAACCAAACGAAAACTCAATATTAAAGAAGAGCTGGAGAAAAGGCAAGGAGGAAAACCACTGCTAAATCTTGTGGTAATAGGTAATATTTACTATGTTACACTCAAAGGATACTTCTTGATATTGCTGTTGATACTGCTCTTAGGGGCAGAACTTAGCACACCGATGTATACTATGGAGGACTGTGCTGAGCTGCCACAGCCTTTAAGATGCAGAGCCCTGGGATATGACCTCTTATCTCCGAGTTCGGTGGTGGGAATGTAGCGGGTGGCTGAGGTCTAAGGCAGCAGTTGAGGTAAAAGAACCACTGCTTGGTGGTGATGCAGTAAGCCTCTCCAGCACAACTGGCTGTTATATTGCGGTTTGTTTACTTATTATTAAGTATTATTAGTATTACGGTACTTGAAAAGGAAGGTCCCATCCTTCCCCCAATAGGTTGATATCCCTTTTTGTTTTCCTTGTGCAGGTCATGTTGATGCTGGTAAAAGCACCCTTATGGGGCACCTGTTGTACCTATTAGGACATGTGAACAAAAGAACTATGCATAAATATGAGCAAGAGTCCAAGAAGGCTGGAAAGGCATCCTTTGCGTATGCTTGGGTGCTTGATGAAACTGGAGAAGAGAGACAGAGGTAATGTTCTTACGCTAGCATAAGTCTTTGTTTTTACTGGATAGATTCTGTAAACAGACACACAGTTCAGCAATGCAAAAAATAAACATGCATTTTCATTTATAAATGTGGTTGGGGTTTTTTGTATTGTTTGCTATGAATTATTTGTCAGGGGCATTGCTTGTATTTTCATTGCCATTAGAGGAAAGGGATGATTTCAGTCATGATTTTTGGATCTGTGTCCTAAAACACTTCATGTGAAATATTACGGTGGCTAATGTTTTTCTTTTCTTTGTTTACAAATATTTAGGGGTGTGACGATGGATGTAGGTATGACTAAGTTTGAAACCAAGTCTAAGGTTATCACGCTGATGGATGCTCCAGGACACAAAGACTTCATCCCTAATATGATAACTGGAGCTGCGCAAGTAAGTACTGTATTTGCTCGATTATAAGACGACCCCCAAAATCTGAATATGAATTTATGAAAAAAAGAAAGCCTGAATATAAGACAACCCTATAGGAAAAAAGTTTTACCAGTAAATGTTAATTCATGTAAACTATGTGAACAATTGTTTGTTAATAAAAACTATGATTGAGAAAAATATTTTGTTTTTATTTCCTTTTTTTCAACCGGCCCCCCAGTTATGCACATCTGTCCCCAGGCTTGCCACGCGTCCCCAGAAATGCCTTATACCCCATATATGCCACTGTGCCCCATGATATGCCTTTTAACCCTCTAAATGCCACTGTGCCCCATGATATGCCTTTTAACCCTCTATATGCCACTGTGCCCCATGATATGCCTTTTGACCCCCTTATGTGCCACTCTGCCTCCAGAAATGCCTTATACCCCTATATGCCACTCTGGCATTTAGGGGGTTAAAAGGCATATTATGGGGCAGAGTGGCATATAGGGAGGTATAAGGCATTTCAGGAGGCAGAGTGGCGTATAGAGGGTTAAAAGGCATTTCTGGAGGCAGAGTGGCATTAAGGGGGTTAAAGACATTTCACAGAGCACTCTGCCTCCATAAATGCCTTATGCCCCCCATTTAACACTCCCTTCCCCTCCCTCCTCCAAACTTACCGGTGCTTCTGAGTCCCCTGGTGCTTAGTCCGGGCAGCGTGTAGAGCTCTACGCGATTCGCGTAGAGCGGAAGTTGTCTACGCGAATTGCGTAGAGCTCCACACGCTGCCCGTCTGGATCTTAGTCTCATAGTCAGACCTATTTGAGGTCTGATTATAAGACGACCCCGATTATAAGACGGGTATTTTTCAGAGCATTTGCTCTGGAAAAAACCTTGTCTTATAATCGAGCAAATACGGTATATACATACATTAAACATAGTGATGAACAGTAGACTTCACAAAACATTAATTGAGCTCTGTGCCATGTTAAGAAAATATCACTTTAAACCTCTAGAGGAAGGATAACTGCATAAAAACATAAAACAAACTCTTAAGAAGCAGTTTCCATGGCAACAACCATAGAAGAATCAGTGGTCACTTTTAGGTTGCATTCCCTGAAAAAATGCAAATAAGGCAAACTTTTTTCATTATTGAATTCTAATTCTACAGTTTGCTGTAACGATAGTGAATGCCGTGGGATAAGATAATAGCGCCTTTAAACCGTTTTTATTTGAGGTTTTCTTTGTCGTTTCTGTTTCACTGTGGGTGCATCGTTCACAGGGATTCAACAGATATGTTTTTTATTTTGTTTTCTTTCTTTTAGGCTGATGTGGCCATTTTGGTTGTAGATGCCAGCCGTGGAGAGTTTGAAGCAGGTTTTGAAGCTGGTGGACAGACGCGTGAGCATGCATTGCTGGTGCGCTCTCTTGGTGTAACGCAACTTGCAGTTGCAGTCAATAAGATGGATCAGGTATTTGTTAACTTTCTACGTAGCATTCATTTAACAATCACTCCATCTAAATTATGCTCTGTGCTGACAGTGTTAATACTACAGAGCTATTTTATTTCTTACAGGTTAACTGGCAACAGGAACGATTTTGTGAAATCACTACCAAACTTGGAAACTTCTTAAAACAGGCTGGTTTTAAGGTACAGTTCTTCTATATTTCCTACGCAAGAAACAAACTAAGGCTTAAATCTGTACATTTTTGTTTTAATCCACATCTCAAAAGCGTTCTGCAGCTACTTTTTTAGAAACTGGATTCTGTAACGGTCTTGATTCCAGTGACACGCATTTTGTTGACTCTGAGACAAGTAGTTGGGGTTACATGCTAGCACAGGCAGTAGTGTTCATTTCTGGTAGAGACGAAATGAGTGCCTTACGGGTTATCTGGGCCAGTGATGTATCCTGGTACAAAACCAGGGGAGCGGTGATCAAGTCCCCGGTATCCTGCTGCACAATGGGCCGCTTGCAAGGGAGCAACCTGTTCACATTATTGGAGGCTGAGCTGGCTCATCAAGGCCTTCATAGACTTCATTAAGAGGTGCTGCTCTTTTTAAAGCCTCGGGTGGCCCCACAGGTACATGCATCACCGATCAGAGCAGTCTGGCAGAATGGACCTTGCACTATTGATGGACCTTCTAAATACAGTACTCTGCTGACATGGTTTTTGTCCACGTAGGAAAGTGATGTGTCGTATGTTCCTACAAGTGGTCTTAGTGGAGAAAATCTAGCTAAGAAGAGTACAATAAGTGAACTCATAAGTTGGTATAAGGGACCATGCCTTATTGACCAGATTGGTAAGAAAAACTTCCCTTTTACCAAACTTTCATGCAACAGATTGTACTTTTGGCTTTTGTGTGTCAGTCTTTCTATTCCTGAATTTCATAATTGGCATACTCTTTAATCCAATAGTATCTCTATTATACTACCATATAACCTCACAACACTTAGATATTTTTGCACATGTGAAGGTAACATTAATATTGCAATTTTAAAACAAGAAAATTCTTTTGAGCCCTGTGAGGTAGGTCTGGGATCGCCCCTCGCTGAGGTCAAGGGACAAGCGCTGTCTTCATTCAATCCAGGCACACAGCAGTAAATTCGTGCAATCTGACACAGGGTCAGGTTTATTAGAAAGGATGCAGGGACAAAAGAAATATAACAGTAACAAAAGAAACACCTTGCCTGTCCGGCACTTACTATACATAGGATGTCCCTCACTACCATAACATACTTAACATAACATAATATGTCCAGCAACCTTTACTTACAGGTCTCTTCCACAGACAGGCTTTCTGTGTCCTCAGTCAGAGAGAGCTACCTGCCCTCCTGGCTTCCCTTTTATATCCACCCTCTAATCCACTTAATTAATCACCTAGCAGGTGGAAGTCTCAGGTGTTACTCCACATAGGAAAGGAATCATACCTCCCTTCCACCACCAATCCTACATGACTGTCACAGCCCTTAAACTCTACTAAGAACGCAATATTTTCTCTTACTCAGATTCCTTTAAAGCTCCTCAGCGTTCGGTGGATAAACCGTTCAGATTATGTGCCTCTGATGTCTTTAAAGGTAAGTAATATGTCATATTACTTTTAATGTGGAGTGTAATATAACTTTATATATAGACTGTGTGAATTAAGGGGTATTGATTTGTAGAGATAAAAACGACTTTATTGCATGTGGAATATAATATGGAAACTCTCTTTAAAGGAAATATGCATTTTTCACCATAATAAAATAATTTTAAGGTTGAATTTGAAACAAGAATCATTTGAACGATTGTATTTATGCTTCTAGACCAAGGCTCTGGATTTTGCGTTACTGGAAAGATAGAAGCAGGCTATGTCCAAAGTGGAGACCGCTTACTTGCCATGCCACCCAATGAAACTTGCACGGTAAAAGGTATGCAAAACAAGATTTCTTTACTAGAAGAACAACCTTTGGTGAGTTTGGGGCCAATAATAACTTCCGAAAGCCCCGTCTGTGCCTGAAACTACAGAAAGCATCAAACTGATACCAACTGTTATGAAATGAATCCAAAATCTTGAAACAAATTTCCTCACAGGTGACTCTGCACATCTGTAGATGTATTGTGTACTAACAATTGAACGAGAGGCATTTCACTTGTTTAAAGCTTTTTCACACGTTCTGATTTTTTTTTATTTATTCTCTGTTTCTCACGCTACCGGATGAACCCCACATATTTTTTGTTTATACGGTACATTATTTTGATAATCAGTCTAATAAAAAAAAAATCAAGCCTTTTTGGCTTTAAAATGCTGATTTTTTTTTTTTATTTTTTTTTTTTTTTTTTTTTTTTTAAGACTGATTAACAAAATCCCTAGAAATAGAATTCCTAAACATGAAATAAAGATTTTGCCCATCTGATATGAGTGGCAGAATCACTTCTATTTCTGCTAGTAACGCCTGTACATATGCAACCCAGCACCCTCCTTGCTTTTTCCGATGCCTTATTTTATTGTCTGCTTACCTATCCTAACTTTTACATTTGTTGAAATTAGGTAAATACAACCTTAGATGAACAACACATGACATTACACTTATTCTTCAACAACAAAAAGCCAAAATTAAGAAGCCATGTGTGAAAAACTAAGTGCAACTTATGATTCAATAGCTTGAAGAACCACTTTTAGTAGCAGTGACTTGAAGTAGTCGTTCTAAATGACTTTATTAGTCTCTCACGTTGTTGTGGATGTATTTTGGTCCACGCGTCTTTACAACGTTGCTTCAGTTCATTGAGGTTTGCAGGCATTTGTTAATGCACAGCTCTCTTAAGGTCCCGCCACAGCATTTCAATCGGTTTAGGTCTGGACTTTGATTGGGCAAAGTTGCAATGCAACACCTTGATTCTTTTCTTTTTCAGCCATTCTGTTGTAAATTTGCTGGTGTGCTTGGGATCATTGTCCTGTTGCATAGCCCAATTCCGGACATTTTTAGATGGTCTTTACATTTGTCTCTTAAATATTTTCGTATACGGAGGAGTTCATGGTTGCCTTTATGACTGCAAGGTCCTGTGATTGCAAAACAAGCAAATTATGATCCCTTCACCACTGTGCTTGACAGTTGGTATGAGATGTTTGTGTTGATATGTTGTTCGCTTTTCACTAAACAAGGCACTGTGCATTATGGCCAGACATCTCTGGCAAATGCTCTGAAAAATACCCTTCGTCTTAGAATCCAAACTCAAATAGAGGTCGGACTATAACACTAAGATCCCCCACAGCGCTGGAGGGGACCTGGATCCTCCTCTCTGATTGGCGGCTGGCATCTGTGCGGAAGTGCATCTTCCACTACTGCCCTCCACTTCCACCAGGGATTCTATGATGGAGCACCAGCGTGACATGGCCTTTCCGGTTATCCACCATAGAAGTACCGTCCAGCAGCGGCAGAGGTTGTCTGCGCGCATTGTGCAACGTTCGCTGGCTGCCAGAGAGGTGGATCCCCCGGTGGGCGTCGTGCGCAGACAACCTCCGCTACTGCCGGCACTTCCGCTGGGGCTTCTGTGATGGAGCACCAGCGTCGCATGACCTTCTGGTGATCGGTCATAGAAGCTCCAGCGAAATGTTATATAGCCAATAATTTATGGTACTGCATAAATGACGTGTCAAACTTTTCCATGGGCTTGGCTTTTTACAAAAGCAGATTGTACACAATGCAGATGTTTATAAATGAGTGTGAGGCAAAACCATGAATATATTGTTCCTGGATTTATCTGTGTTTGGTTTGCCACATCAAAAAAAAAAAAAATAAAACCCAACAAAGAAAAAAAAAAAACCCCCGGCTATACGGCTATTTTCCGCTCATTCTTTCCTTTGACTAATCAATGATTGTGAGATGTGATTTTCTTTGGTTCTTGTTGAACCATCTCATCTCTGATTTTGCTCATTTTCAGGAATCACCTTACATGATGAAGCAGTTGACTGGGGAGCTGCAGGGGATCACGTCAGTCTAACATTAACCGGCATGGATATCATAAAAATCAAGTAAGTGAACAAACTGACATCTGACTCAGCATCGGTTTCATATATTAAGAAAAGGGCGTTGGCTGCGACCATAAAAGTGGTTTTGTTTTTGGCCAGAATTGACTGTTGCTCGAAGTTTTTTTTGATTTATTAATGAAACTGTGTCTGAAACCAAGACCCAGGTAAACAGGAACGTCGAAATTATTACTTGGCAGTTTGTAACACACGAAGTGTGATGTACTAAGTTGACTGATATCAGCTGTCACCACAATATAACAGTTACATTACTTTTTTTTTTTTTAACCATACTATATTCCTTACTTTAAGTAGTGTTATCCAGGTCTGCGGGTTATATGTTTTGCATGTCAATAGTGAGCGAATTGGAAAAGCCATTTCTATGATATTTTGCTGTCAGACAACTCAATTTTCTCAGTGTCAGACATTGTAAAAATTGTCAGGTGGGCTTATATTTGAATAAAGAAAATCCTGTACCATGGTGTAGGCCTTCATACAGTGGCAAATGTTGATTTTATCCCAATGACCAATATATATATATATATTTTTTGCTTTGGATATTAGTGAAAACAAAGAGCAGATGAATTCTACATTCCCACTAAAATGGATGTGGATCATTTCAAGTTTGCCTGTTATGCTGTTATGTGCCCTGTGTATAGCACATGGAGAATGTAACTATTTCTGTAGTTTGTTATATCCTATACATTTATGTTGTCGACATGACAAAGGAAAAATTTTTTGTATAGATTGAGTGGGGTTTTGAGATACACAAGAATTGTTTTTAGCTAGCTAATGGCATTATCTTCTGCTGCTGCTTTCGCTAAATCTACGATATAGTTTGCAAAAGTCTGAGGTATTGGAATGAGTGTAGCATTGCTCACAGGAAATCACAATCTGATTGCCATGCAGCTGCCTAGTAGTGTATTTTCACACTTGGCATGCTGCATTAACAATCCTGTGCAGAAGATGAGCAAATGTTTGATTTACTGCCCGGTAATTCAATTCAATTTTTTGCCCAGTTTTGTGTGCATGGGGTAGATATTAACTGGGGTTAAAATGCAGCAGAAAATCAAACCTGAAATGAAAGCCTATTTAATATTAATATTGTTTTACAATGGTGTTCTTTTTCTTTGCAGTGTTGGCTGTGTGTTTTGCAGTCCAAGTGAGCCCATAAGAGCCTGTACCCGTTTCAGAGCCCGAGTTCTCATCTTTAACTTTGATATTCCTATTACCCAAGGTTTCCCTGTAAGTGTTCCATTGGGGAGATTGCATTCCGAATGTGTTTAATATCCCTTCAAATAGCCTAACCTTTATTAAACGACTCTATATTGTCTGAAACTCTATAACTGTATGTAGGTCTGGAATATGTTATATTTTTTAGTGATCAATACACTGTTTGATTTTAACTAGAGAAAAAAGTAACCAAAATCTTATTTAGAGGAAAGCTGCTCAATACTGCTAATTGTCCATATAAAGGTGATTACATATTAGGTTTTAACAATTTATGGAAAATTATTACTTGTAAACATGTTAACATCTGTCAAGTTTTTTTTTGTTTTAATTGTCAGAGCACCTGACTGCATACACTCTTATCATAAAACAAAAAACTATTTGTATTTTATTAAACCCTTTCTATGCTTTTTCTTACTATGTTCTCCTGTTTTGCTAAATTTCAGGTAATTATGCACTACCAAACTGTGAGTGAGCCTGCAACGATCCGTAAACTCATCAGTGTGCTGCACAAGAGCACAGGAGAAGTCATGAAGAAAAAACCAAAGTGAGAGTCTTGATTTTAAGGAGAAGGGGGTTAATTGATTCCTGTTTTAACCCCTTAATGACAATTGCCGGTTCTGGCACGTCATGCACTAACATCCGGTTAGTGAAAATTGACGTGCCAGGACCGTCATGGCTTTAAACGGGTGCAAAAAGGGATCTACTTTCGCTTTCTGCACCCAAACGTTGTCGCTTTAATGCCTCGATGTCAAGGCATTCAGCAACACTGAGATCGGCATCGGGGGCCTAAAAGAGTTTAGGAGGCGATCAACAATCGCCTCCTAAACTTCAATGGTGTTGCTGAAATGCCTCGATACTGTCGAGTGATTTTGAGTGATTTTGCCACTCGCAAGATGGCGGTGTGTCCTTTTTAAAAAAAAAAAATATATATATATATATATATATATATATGTGTGTATATATATATATATTTTATATATAAAAATATATGAGCAAGTCCTAAAATTAGCGCTTAAAACAATTCTCGCAAAAAATGTATGATTTGATGGGGTAAATTGAATTGGCCGGGTTCAACAATGTCCTAATTAACACCGGGGGAGGGGGGGGGGATAAAACGCAAAACAATGACTACCACAAAGTTTGACAAAGATTGGGAGTAGAATTAGTGCATATAACATTTGAAATACCCTGGTGTGTCTAGTCTTCAAAAATATATGGTAAATTATATGGGCCAGCTTCAAAGATACCCAAAATGACACCTGGAAAAAATGGTTTTGAAAGCAAAACTTGCCCTGTAACGTGCAGAAAAAAGCACAAAAAAAAAAAAAAAAAAAAACATAAACATTGGGTATTTCTCAACTCAGGACAAATCTATTGAGGAGGTTTTTTCATTAAGTTTTATAGATGAGTAAAAGTCAGAAGAAGTCTATTTTATACTTTTTTGAATGGTAAGTGATATGATACAATCAAAACAATGACATCTAAAGAAAGCCCTTGTCCCGCAAAAAGCAATATATAACTTGTGTGGGTTCAGTAAACAAGAAAATTACAGCTAAACACGAGCACCGCAGAAATGTTAAAACAGCCTTTGTCACAAAGGGGTTAAACTATTCACCAAATGTAATAATTGAAGTGGACCTGTTATCTGCACAGAATAGCTAAAAGTTTCATGGAAAGTGTATCTGTACATTGTGAATTACATTTACAACTTGACTTGTGCTGAGTTTTAAAAAAGTGGTCCTATCCTTATGGCAACAACTGGAATATTACTGCTAACTGGACCTTTGGTTACTATGGTGATGAGACCATTCTTTGCAAATTTACATCACCATTATTACAAAAACTTTATTAATAGAGCACCAGCAAACAATGTAGTGCTATTACAATTGGGAGGATATGGAAACTGCCAAAAATACTGAAACAGACTATTTAATAAATGAAGAATGGCATTAACACTCCTTGCAAGCAAATTAGTGTTTCTTTGTGCATATTCACTATGCAATGTTTGCTCTTATAAACTGAGTTGATATACACATCATTTTCCTGAAGTAATGGCATACCATTATTTTAATGGCATACCGTATTTCCCCATTTGTTAGGACGCTCCCATGTATAAGACGCACCTTAATGTTGGGGCCTGAAATTTGAAAAAAATGTATTACATAGTTATTGAACGCAAGTTTTAATCATCATAAAATTCATACTCATCACCCTCATCACTCCCATCCATTAACTGCCCCTAAATTAACCCCATCAACCATAACTGCCCCTGAAGACCCCATTGACCATGATTGCCCCTAAATTAACCCTTAAGACCCCATCAACCATAACTGCCCTAAATTAACCCTAATCACCCTGTTAACCATAACTGCCCCTAAATTAACCCCCACCTCCCCCAACTTTCAGCAGCCCAAATATTAATTTTTTACTTACTGTTAGATGAGTTGCTGAGCCATGTGGACTGCAGGGAGGAACTGTTAAGCAGAAAGGGGCACGGCCAATCGTCAGTGTGACTGCAGGGAGGTACTGGGAAGTAGTACCTGCAATCTACAACCTACAACCCCTGTATAAGAGTTTTTAGACCCCACATTTTTTGATATAAGGTGTGTCTTATACATAGGGAAATACGGTATACCCAAGATATAATTTTTTGTGGTATCATGCAGGTTTGAGGTTTGACAAAGTTTGAAATTAATGCTCCTCTCTTTTTTGAATTAGAATGTTCCTTGGTCATGTTTTTGACATTGTCTTTCAGGTGCATAACGAAAGGAATGAATGCCATCATTGAGCTACAAACACAAAGACCCATTGCCCTGGAACTGTACAAAGATTTCAAAGAACTTGGAAGGTTCATGCTGCGATACAGTGGGTCATCAATAGCTGCTGGAGTAGTCACAGAGGTTGTCTTCTCAATTTCTACCACATCTTTTTTTAAGATGTTCTCATTTGTTCTTTTTGTGACTTCTGTGTTTCCCCCCCCCAGATTAAAGAATGACACTAATAAAAGAGGACTTCCACAACTGAACTAAATCTATTCAGACTGATCATCTGGTTCTCAGCTTCCAGAAGGCCTGGCCTAAGTGCAATTAAGAGACATGCATAAGCTTAGAAAAACCTCAACTCAGCTTCCAAGTGGAGACAGCTTACCAACATCTGCAAAGCACAAAACAAAGAACACAGATTCTCCTTTGTGTGCTAAGACCATCCATTATATTTGCTAAAGTGCTCCTATATTTACCGTCCCAAAACAGATAATGAATGCAACTGTTACTGGCAGAAGAGACAATTTAAGTTACAGAAGCAATATTCTGGAGCATAGCATGGATCTACTACCATGTAGCCAGAGGGCATGTTTACAGCATTTTCTCAGATGTCTGATTCTCCATTTTTCTTTTTTAAAAATATGGTTCATTAAAGTATTAATCAAAATTGCTTTTGTGACAACAGAACAATGCTTAGGAATCCCTTCCTGGTATTTTTTTTTTTAACTTTAAAGCATGACTGAAAGGCTAAAAAGTTTAAACTTTCAAAACGTATACATTTGCTGTGTTTATTTTGAGTTAGAGTGGAGACTGTGCCAAGATTTAACTAATTTTATTAAATGATCAAAATGGATCTAAAGTATGGTGGAATAAAAAAGCTGGTTTGAGCATACTACATGTCTCTTAATATTCTATTATATAGCTGAGTGATACCTGGACTTTAACTTGGATACTTGTGTTAATTTTAGTTTATTAAAACATCCACATGGCATTCATTGTTATTTTAGGTGTTTTTTGACACAATTAAAATACCCTCCTGCCTAAAAAAAAAAAAAAAAAAGTATATGTGATGCAATAATCCCATGTAACATGGCATTTTATGGCGGGAGCCCCCACGAAGCAGACGAAAACTAAGCAAAAAGCTAAGGATTTTTGTGTGAAATTCACAGGCCCTTTCATTCACACTCTTACTCTCATTCTTGTTCACTCTCATGCTCTCTAAAAAATATCCCTACTTTTTTTGCCTTCTGCATCGTCTTCTTAATTTCCTCTCTTCTATCTTCTGTCTTTCATCTTCTTTCCCTTATCTTTTGTCTTTGTCTGCATCTCCACAAACGTAACCTGGCGCAAACTTCCGTCAAAATGGTGGAGATAACGTCACGCAAAGTGCCACAATTTTGCCCTAAGGTGAACTTCTGCTAAAACCGTGGTACTTTCACTAACGTCCACTCTCTTGATCCTCCAATCAGGAGAGAGAACATCACGCAAATTTCCGCCTTAATCGCTCTATTGCTAACGTCCTCATTCCCGATTCGATGCCGCAGAAAGTGCCGCCATTTTTGTGGAGGTTTATGCCAGGTTATGTCCATGAAGAACAAAGAGAGAAAATGAAAGTCAGAAGAGAGAAGATGCAAAAGTTGTCGACAGAGAAGGTAGGGAAACATTTATAGAGCGTGAGAGTGAATATGGGCACTGGGCAACGAAGTTCCTTCCCGAATTAAATCCATGTTTAGTAACAAGTAGCTGTTGACTCTTCTTTCTTAGCTGTCCTCACTGAAATGCAATGCAATGCGATCAACATCAGTGCAGTGACAATGGAAAGTTAGAGTCATCATACGCATAGCAAGGTGTCATTAATGAAGGGTAAAACGTTGCTTACAAAAATAAAGGTGAAATTGAAAGTTTCCTGCCTGTGTGTGTGTGTGTGTATATATATAAACCTATGATTACGCTCCATTGTAAGGCGTCCTCCTACCAAAGTGCCTGCTGAGGTTGGTGGAATGAGGTAAATAAATTCCGTATTGTTGACGGCGAATTGAGGATGCGTGTTATAGGTCCAGGTAGGATGTTTCTTGCAAACACAATTTATATCTATGCCAGCCCAGAAAGATGACATAATAATAAAGGCTACAAATATGACCGTCTGTGGGTTTGGGAGCACAGCTTTTTTTGTGTGTGCCGCATTGTGGGACAGACTAGTAAGGACTATGTGCACGCAGTTAACATTCCAGAGTGGAAAAGCAGTGTGCAAAAGGTTTAGACGAGTGAACAGAAGAAAAATCAATATGTGGTGTACTCTGCAGGTAGGTTGTTCCAAACAGCTTGGAGAACTAACCGTATGTTCCTATGTGGATTTAGGCAGCCTCAGTTGCTTGACTCTCAGTGTAATCCCAGATGTTGAGCTCTGTGGGGGCAAAAGCATCACTTACAGGACTCCTTGTTCTTTACGCTGAAGATAGTTCTTAATGATTTGGCTGTATGTTCGGGTCATTGTCATCCTGCAGGATTAATTTGGGGCCAGTCAGATGCCTCACTGATGGTATTGCATTATGGGATTAGTATTTGCCTGTACTCCGCGTTAAGGAGACCATTCATTCTGACCAAATTCCCAACTCCTTTTTCAGAAATGCACCCCACCAAACTTGCAAGGAACATCCACCATGCTTCACAGTTACACTCATTCTTGTGGCACTCTCCAGCCCTTCAGCAAACAAACTGCCTTCTGCTACAGTCAAACATTTAATATTTTGACTCATTAGTTAAGAGCTGCCATTCTTCTGCCGGTTTCCTTGTTTTTGCGAATAGATGCTTGGCCTTGATTCTGTGCCGAGGTATGGCTTTTTGGCCGCAAGTCCCACGGTTTTCTGTCAATGCTGTGCTGGTGGCACTGCTGGACATCTTCCATCTGTGAAGGTATGTAAGCATGATGTGTCATTCCTCTGCGCGGTTTCCTCGGCCAACCCCTGCATCTACAGTCCTGAACATTGCCTATTTCTTTGTGCTTCTTTAAAAAGAGTTTGCACAAAACACCTTGAAACCCCATGCCTGCCTCTGAGAGACCTAGCTGATGCAGTATCACTACCTTGTGTCTTTTTGCTGTTCTCAGTCTTGCCAAGGTGTGTGACTTTTCACATTAAAATGTATTCAGCAACCTCACATTGCCTACAAAAACCCTGACTTTGTGCAAGTGTACCAAGATGAATTGATGCTTTTTTTTTATTTATTTTTTTTACAGGCAATGGGTGGTCACACCAAACATTGATTCGATTTTGAGTTTTCTTAACAAATGCAATTTTTACAGCAAGCGTTCATATAACTGTATGTATTATATATATATAAATCTCACGCACAGCACTGCCTACAACTGTGGCAAGGTGAGCCCACGGCTTAGGAGGACAGACAAGATAACCTTAATTTTACCTAGTTTGTTGACATGCTGTGTTATATACAGATTTTTGTATCACACGTATTTAAATGTAATTTCATAGGGCGCTTCACTGGTGACCTTTTTATCCTAGTTTTTTTTTTGCTGCCCATATTTGTTTCCCACATCTTTTTAATGATTTACTATTACTCCATCAGACCGGGTGAAAGTGCACAGAGTTTTGTTTTCTGCTGTGTATTTGCAGAAGTAAGGGGAGTTGTCCCAGCAGCATTATTTTTTTGTAGTCCAAACTCCAATCTAATCAAACCACTGCTAACATGGAGGAACAACAGTCATTTATAGTAGTGCAAAATTATATTGGTGGAAAATTTGTTAATAGTGAACATTTTATCGATTCCTATAATCCTTCCACAGGGAAAATCTACTGCAAAGTACCAGACAGTGGTAAAGACGAGGTGAGTGTGACTTGTGGTGGTCATGTTTTACTCTTTATATTAAAATGAACATTAAAAGCATGATTTTATCTAAGAGTATAACTGGCTGACTGTCCTGAAAAGAGCACGTATTAGTTTTATGTAACCTTTGTTAGATTATTCTCTATATTGTCTATGAAAATAGGTATTATACTGCTATCTAGTGGCTTCTGGATACAATAATACTAATTGTGGTAATGTTTAGAGACAGTTGCATGCTGTAAAATGTTTTGGGTTTTTTAGATGGTTTTTGATCACTGCTTATTCAACTGCAGTGGGTATCAAAGTAAGAAGAGAGAGAAACAGTTTTTCCCTTTTTAAAAATGAATAAAATTTAAATTAAAAATCATTACTTACCCAGGGACTCTCCAATCAAAAAAGCTTAAAATAAGTGAACTAATAAAATTGCTTTGCATTATATCCTCCCAATAGAAATAAATAATCCCTGTGATGCCCTTAACCAAAAAGGTTTTAAAAATATTTAAAGCAACAAAACTATAAAAATATTTTGCAGAATGTTAGAGAGCATTTTAGTTCATCCAAAATGATAGACCATAAAATGGTTTTAAAGAAGGCCATCTCAGTCCTTGAAAGGGAAAAAAACAATATGGAACATGAATAGGTAAACTAAACACTAAGAAAGGAAAAAGAATAACATATGGCTAAAATCATTAAAAAAAATAAATAAAAAACTCCAGTCTGTAGGATGGGAAATACAGTTGTCTAAGTACACTGATGTATATTTTAATATTTATAATATTTTTATTATATTTTAGGCTTTGCAGTTGTTTCTGATGTATACTGACAGTTGCACTGTGTTTTTTTCACTATTCCTTTTCCCTATAAAAATATGTATGTAAAAATATTTTAACGTGTTTTTAGAGAAGAAAATCTTTTATTTTATTTTTTATTTTATTGTCTATCCTTTCCTCCAGGCATTCAAACACTGTCACTATAATAATACTTAAACTGACAGCTCTCTCTGAGAATATGAAATAGGGGAGGATGTAATACTCCATTTAAAAGGGACGATCTTTGATGAATGTATTGTGCTAATACATGGACATCAGGAGAGAAAATGGGGATATTTGGGAGGATAGACATTAACCAAAACACAATACAGATTCCAAGAAAAAAACAAACAAACAAACAAAAAAAAACCCTGAGGGACAACTACCTTATTTATGTGATTATGTATAAAAATGGATTCTGGTTTAAAGTTTCAAAAGTCCTCTTAACATAGCAAAGCATGGCTTAATCATGAAGTCATAGAATCAAGGAAGATATGACAACAATCATGTTAAAAACAACTAGATCTGATGTCTACCTATTTGTATCATATACTATTGTGCTTATTTCCCAAGGTTGATGCAGCAGTTAGAGCTGCTAAAGCTGCATTTCCAGACTGGTCTTCCAGAAGACCCCAGGACCGATCTGCAATAATGTGCAAGCTGGCTGACCTGATTGAGAGAAACCTTGATGGGTTTGCCGAAGCAGAGTCTAAAGACCAAGGTTATAACAATTAGTTTTATTTAATGATCATTAGTGGCATTACAGGAATTATCAACTTCAACTCAGCAAGCTCTACTCACAAGCTAAACTTGTGTGATGGTGGACAATGCATACATATAAATCTAGACTTACATACAAATGCATTTAAACACAATTTAAATCAATTAGCAGCATGTACTTGTTTTGTGGGCTGCGTTTGGCTTAGTAAAGAAAGGTTGGTATGCAAACTAAGTGTGTGTGTGTGTGTATGTATGTATATATATATATATATGTGTGTGTATGTATGTATATATATACTGTAAATAAATTGTGTGATCATGTTCAGAGATAAAACCAAAGATATGTGAACAATCTATTGGGGTATTTTTGGAGGAAATTGCGATTGATGCGTGCTATATGCAACGTATTTGATCCAAGTGAGGAGGTGTACAGACTGCTAGGAAATACCCAAGCGCTTGTTACTTGAATTTATTTTGGGCAAGCCATTTTAGTTTTATGCAAATAATTTTTTGCTCACTTTCCTACCCTGGCATATGCTGGGAGGTTAAGTTCTCTTTTGACTCTGCTTAACCATTTTAAAGGAACCTAGTTTTTGTTTATCATGTTTAGCGGTTTGCATCTTATGCCTTTTGTCTGAGAAAGTTTGCATAAAAATGCCTTCTTAGCAATAAATATAATGCAGTAGGGAGATTAGTATTGGCACAAACCTGTCTTAAAGCACCATGACCTAACTTATCCAAAACAGTGGGGTCAATGTGCTGCGTTTACATTTCAACATCTCTTGCTATAGCACACCAAGCATTAAAAATTTACCTTTGTATTTTTTGTTACATTTCTTGCAGATGCATAGATCAAAGTTAGTTTTAAAGCAGTGTCAGCATAAAGGTGTGAATGACTGCTGCACATTTGAGAGCACTTAGGTGTTCACAAAGCAATGCAGCTTCCACATACAGTATCTCACAAAAGTGAGTACACCACTCACATTTGTGTAAATATTTTATTATATCTTTTCATGTGACACCACTGAATAAATTACACTCTGCTACAATGTAAAGTAGTGAGTGTACAGCCTGTAAAACAGTGTCAATTTGCTGTCCCCTCAAAATAACTCAACACGCAGTTGAGTTAAAACCTTGGCAACAAAAGTGAGTACCACCCCTAAGTGGCAATATTTTGTGTGGCCTCCATTATTTTCCAGGACTGCCTTAACCCTCTTGGGCATGGAGTTCATGAGAGCTTCACAGGTTGCCACTGGAGTCCTCTTCCACTCCTCAATGACATCGTGTTGCTGATGGATTTTAGAGTACACATTGGCATTCATGGTTCCCTCAATGAACTATAGCTCCCCAGCGCTGGAAGCACTCATGCAGGCCCAGACCATGACACTCCCACCACCATGCTTGACTGTAGGCAGGACACACTTGTCTTTGTACTCTTCACCTGGTTGCCACCACACACGCTTGACACCATCTGAACCAAATAAGTTCATCTTGGTATCATCGGACCACAGGACATGGTTCTAGTAATCCACGTCCTTAGTCTGCTTGTCTTTAGCAAACTGTTTGCGGGTTTTCTTGTGCATCATCTTTAGAAGAGGCTTCCTTCTGGGACGACAGCCGTGCAGACCAATTTGATGCAGTGTGCGGCGTATGGTCTGAGCACTGACAGGCTGACCCCCAACCCCTTCAACTTCTGCAGCAATGCTGGCAGCACTCGTATGTCTATTTCCTAAAGACAACCTCTGCATATGACGCTGAGCACGTGCACTCAACTTCTTTGGTCGACCATGGGGAGGCCTGTTCTGAGTGGAACCTGTCCTGTGAAACCGCTGTATGGTCTTGCCCACCTTGCCGCAGCTCAGTTTCAGGGTCTTGGCAATCTTCTTATAGCCTAGGCCATCTTTCTGTACAGCAATGACTCAGATCCTCAGAGAGTTCTTTGCCATGAGGTGCCATGTTGAATTTCCAGTGACCAGTATGAGAGAGTGTGAGAGCGATAACATCAAACTTAACACGCCTGCTCCCCATTCACACCTGAGACCTTGTAACACTAACAAGTCACATGACACTGGGGAGGGGAAATGGCTAATTGGGCTCAATTCCGACATTTCCACTTAGGGTTTGTACTCACTTTTGTTGCCAAGGTTTTAAACATTAATGTCTGTGTGTTGTTTTTTTTTTGAGGGGACAGCAAATTTACACTGTTATATAGGCTGTACACTCACTACTTTACATTGTTGCAGAGTGTCATTTCTTCAGTGTTGTCACATGAAAAGATATAATAAAATATTTACAAAAATGTGAGGGGTGTACTCACTTTTGTTAGATACTGTATATAATGTGTTAGTGGATGGTTACTAGTGCATTGTGGGTATATGCTCAATTTGCTAAAGGCTAGTTTAAGGGGCATGGCTTTACTGAGACCTTTTAAAGTGTTTTTTGTTTGTGTAATTAAGGTAGTTGATAGAAACAAAACAGTATTTACACATTTCTAGCAATATTATTGGTATCATTGCCTTCATGGTCATAAGTAGTTGTGCAAATTAATCAAAAGTTATGTGGATGCATTTATTTGTTTCATTTTTGGCCCATTAGTTTTCAGGCCATCATTTCCTGCCATTTTGGTTAAGATGATAATTGGAGGGCATTTTGTGTTCAGTTGTTGTCACTCACACTCAATCACTCTCACACTCTCGCTAACTCTAAAACGCTGTCTCTCACTTTCATACCTGTACCTTGTAAACTAACGCTGCCATTCTTTCAGGAAAAACGGTTACATTTGCTCGGACAGTGGATATCCCACGGTCAGTGTACAATTTCCGATTCTTTGCATCCTCAGTTCTTCATCATACCACTGAATGTACACAGATGGACCACATGAACTGCATGCATTATACCGTGCGCACTCCAATTGGAGTAGGTAATGATGTTGCGGGGTTACAGAGGAAGGTAAAGCTAATATTGATTATTTGCATGTGAATAATTGTCTTTCTCCTGTTAGCTGGCTTAATCAGTCCTTGGAATCTGCCCCTTTATTTATTGACCTGGAAGATTGCACCTGCCATTGCATGTGGAAATACAGTTGTGGCTAAGCCCAGTGAGATGACCTCAGTCACTGCATGGATGATGTGCAGACTTATGAAGGAAGCAGGTAATGTTATTGACCCATACAGTCCAAACGGGTAAACTGTAATCCAAATCCACAAGTAATGAAACCAATCAACACCAAGAGGTATGATACAAATCCTCTTTATTCACAAATACATAAGCAAAGGGAATATGAAGCCATAGAATATGGAGTATAGGAATATAAAGATATATTTAACACATTTCACACACAGGTGCTTAATCTTAAGCGTAATCATTTAGACTTACATGGCAATTTACAATTTTTCCTTTAACATTAAAAGTCTTATGCACCTTCTGACACTATCCTTAATTGTCTGCAAGACAGAGCAGGGTGAACGCCTATTTGGATTGGCCTTTTCTAATTTCTAATTATTTTACTTTGTGAAATTTTATTTTCCATTTTTCTTCAAGGTGTTCCACCAGGTGTAGTAAACCTGGTGTTTGGTACAGGTCCTAGAGCAGGAGAGGCCATAGTGTGTCATCCTGATGTTCCAATCATCTCTTTTACTGGTAGCACAGTTACGGCACAGCGCATTATTGAAAAAAGTGCCCCATGCTGCAAAAAATTGTCTTTGGAGCTTGGAGGCAAGAACCCAGCTCTAATATTTGAAGATGCCAACCTAGATGAGTGCATCGACACCACAGTCAAGTCAAGTTTTTCTAATCAAGTAAGTATCTGCAGGAGCGCAGGATCACATCTACACGGTTTCCTGCATAGTAAACATTATTAATACAATAATGAGTAATCACATATAACTTAACACCATGATAAACGTTTAGAACAAATGTAGTGTGTACATACCTGGCTAACAGAGCCTCAGCAGCGCAGTAAATTAGCTTACAGCACATCTATATAATGTCCTCTGTATTGCCACTATATAATGGTGAGTATGGGTTGACTCTCCTCCTCAGTGTGGTATCATATGGGTTGTTTACTTCTTATTTTGGCCATTTCTCTTTCAGCACTTTGTAGTTACATACATAGTAGATAAGGTTGAAAAAAAGACTTAAGTCCATCAAGTTCAACCCCTCTACCTAACCGTCCTACTCTTGGTCCAAAAGAAGGCAAAAAAACCTAATTAAGCTACTAAAAATTCTGCCATCAGGGGGAAAAATTCCTTTTTGACTCCAAAAGGCAATCGGATTTCTCATTGGATCAAGAAGCTCTAAAATATTCTATTTATAGCCCTGTATGTAAAAAAAAAATATCCAGACCCATTTTAAAGGCATCTTATGTATTTGATAATACCACCTCTCTTGGCAGTGAATTCCATACCTTTATTGTCCTTACCGTAAAGAATCCCTTCCTTTGTCGTATATGAAATATTCGCTCTTCGAGTCTCAGAGGGTGGCCTCTTGTTCTTTGTACATTTCTATTGATGAACAGGTCACTGAAGAGCTCTTTATATTGGCCCTGCATATATTTATAGTTTTCAGTTTTCCAGTGTATATAATTTTAACTTTTTTAGTCTCTCTTCATAACTAGTTCCATAATGTCCTTTTTAAGGACCGGTGCCCAGAATTGTACCGCATATTCATAGACCTTATTGGCCCTTGCAGCTGCTTGCTGGCATTGTGCACTGTTGTCAAGTCTGTTTCCCCAAGGATATTACATTCATAGTATAGGTTGCATTTTTATTATTTTTTACCATAATGTCTGGTAATATTACCATAATTTTACCATAATGTTCTAGTCTGTCTTTTACCTGTCTGGCATAAGAGATCAGCTGTTGTGGGTTATAATCTATATTTCTTAGTATTTCTCCAATTATAAGAAATGTTTTCTTCTTTGCTTCCTCTAGATGTGCACCAATTTGGAAGGAAATAAAACCTGCTATTTATCTATTGATAGTGCAGCATTTTCCCAATTTCTTTCTCAGATCTTTTATTCAATTGCCCACTGCTGCTGAGTCTTTCCCATTCACATGGGAGAGTCCGGTGGCCTAATTTCCAGTAGAGCAGAATGTGAATGAAATGAAACTCCTAATGAAAAACCCTTAATTTTGCTGATATTTGTCATTTGCTATTCATCCCATCTAGTCTGCCTGTTTTTTCTAATATTAAGACCATAATCCGTCCTTTGTCTTGTTTTATGTTTAGGCTAGCCTTATGTCTATCTTATGCAAGTTTAATTCCCTTCACATTTAGCCTCATAGGATGTATGGTATATAGTATTCAGTATGTAGTATGTATGTGTCCAGAAGCCAAGCATCAACAGGCCTCCAGTTGCAGGCCCTGGGGTTAACCTTCCAAAATAAATCTTGCAGTGTTGCCCCAGTGGAGAAGAATGGTCAGAAGAACGGTCAGCCTTTGTGGGGCAGACCTACATGTAGAGCCACTTTAGGATAGCCTTAAGATGCAGGGAGATGGCTCTCAGTTTATCAGTCCCCAAGAAAGCAGACAGGATACAGTACGTCGTCTAAAGGGTGAACTCCTTTATAAGGGTTTATATTAGACTTGTTCATTCGTATTTGTGCAAATTGCAAGTTTACAGAATTTAGGCAAATTCTATGATTCATACAAAGCCCCAAAAAGGAGGCCAGCCCCCCCCTCGAATCAGGCAAAAACAAAGCAAAAAGCTCTGAATTTTTGCCTGAAATTATTGGCCTAGTCTCAAACTCTCATTTACTCTCTCTCGTGCTGTCTAAATGTTTGCCTACCTTCTCTGCACTCTCATTTACTCTCTCTCATGCTCTCTGTGTGTTTCCCTTCTATGTCGACCACTTCAGCTTCTGCTGACCACTTCCGCATCTTCTTTATCTTTTATCTTCTATCTTTTTGTCTTCATACACATCTCTGCGGACATAACCTGGTGAGAACTTCTGGCAAAATGGTGGTGTTTATGAAAAGGCCGTCATTTTGCCCTAAGTTGAACTCAGGGCAATATGGGGGTGCGTTCGGTGACGTCCTCTCCCCGATCCCCCTATCACCGAAAGCCGCCATATTTCATCGGATGATTGGAGAGATGACATCACAGCAAGCACCACCATATTGCCCCGAGTATACTTAGTTTTTCACACATGGCTTCTCAGTTTTGGTTTTATTTTTGTTGAGTAAATCATGACACAGTGTAATATGTCATGTGTTGTTCATCTGAGGTTTTATTAACCTAATTTTTAGGTCTGCTAAGGAATAGGTTATTATGTTATGTGTAAAACCATACCGTGTAATCACTATGTATGACGCATGTAGTGTTTATGACGTAACAATAATCAGTCCTTTGTCTAATCTTAAATTTAGGTGAGCTTCTAATATTTCCTCACTCTGAAATAAACCCTCCCCCATGTACTTTGTTAAATCCATTTATGTATTTAAATGTTTCTGACCTCACTCCATTTTCCACCAAGCTATACATATTGGGATCACTTCATCTTTCCTGATAATTTTATCCTGCAAACCATTTACCTTTTTAGTAGCCCTCATTAGAGCTTCTAGGGTCTCTAGAACTATTCACTATACTCTGAGATCTAACAAGAGGTTGAGGTCTGTAAAATGGCAGAACCACCTTTCTCCTTTTGCTAACAATACCTCTAGCTATACAACCCAGCACCCTGCTTGCTTACCTTTAAGTATAATCTGGCTCTGGGACAAGGCAAAATACATATCATATTCTTTTATGCAAGCTTATACAATCCATATTTTAGACGGTTTAGAAAATATATACAATTTTTTTCACCAACATATTTGTGGTTTCCCTCTGCAGGGTGAAATCTGTCTTTGTACAAGTAGAATTTATGTTCAGAGGACAATCTATGAAGATTTTCTGAAGAGATTTGTAGAAGCCACCAAGAATTGGAGGGTCGGATCACCCACTGATCCAACAGCTTGCATGGGTGCACTGATTAGTGAAAATCACCTAGCTAAGGTATGTCCTTCCATTGCAGCCTGCACATACACTATATGGATGAAAGTATTGGGACACCTGACCACTACGCCAACAGGGACCTTTATGACATTGCGTTCTAAATACATAGACATTAATATGAAGTTTGTTCCCCTCTTTACAGCTATAACAGCTTTCACTTTTTTACCCATTCATCCAAGCAAGATGTTGGACAAGAAGGCCTGGCTCACAATCTCCATTCCGGTTCATCCCAAAGGGGTTTGATGGGGTTGAGGTCAGGCCTCTGTGCAGGCCAGTCAACTTCTTCCACACCAAACTCATCCAACCATGTCTTTATGGACCTTGCTTTGTGCACTGGGGCACAGTTGTGCTGGAATAGAAAAGGGCCTTCCACAAACTGTTCCCACAAAATTGGAAGCATTGTCTAAAGTGTCTTGGTATGCTGAAGGGGGCATACCAAGACATTTTGGACAATGCTATGCTTTGGGCTATCTCTACCAATGCTCCAATAGTATAACAATATATACTTTGCAAATAAGTAATGTGATGTACAGTGGGTAAAGAGAAACAGGACCCATAAGTTACATCACCGCCACATGACACAGACACATGTTGGTTGGTAAACTTAATATACACTTCAAGATAAGTTAATGTTTACAAGATATAATTATACCACTTCCTGACACTTTTAATTAGTAAGTGCTATAACAATGAGAATTTGGGTTTGTGCTGTTGAATTAAGCAAGTGATGGTATATTTCTAGTGGTATTTAGACTAATCTGGTCTAAATACTAAAACAAATTGTTAGTTGAACAGAGGTCATAAGCGCCACAGTTGAGAAGCTATTCACAGGAAATATTCCAGGAGTGCTATAGAAAATAGACTAAATTGTTTTGCATTAATTTCATTGCATTTTTCATTGCAAAACAAGATGCGTGCAGTATTTTTAATAGGGGACATCGCTGCCACCTTGTGGGCTCACATTTCAACAAAACTTATTTTAAGTAGTGATGTCTGCTATAATTATATTTTATGACTGATATAATATAAGTCATTAAAGTTAAGGTGAGGAACAAAAATAAAAGAATGTAGTTATACAACTTTGTATGTGTATGAAACCTTCCAGTACTGGTTAGGTTATCCATTTAAAAAAAAAAAAAAAAATGCATGATTTTGTGACTGTGTGTGATGTCTTGTATTCAATACCACTGCTGCATTTTACTACATTTACCTGCTCTTTGTTTTATGTAGATTATAGATTATGTTCATGAATAGTACCTAACTGAAAGCTCGCAGTCGTATAAAGCCTGTAAACTAAAATATACATTACTTTACCCTATGCACATACATTCTACTCTGTACACAGTCACACCAACCTATATACATGCAAACTACACAATGCAGCCACACTCCCCTTGAAACAAGCATCCTAAACAAAATGCAGTGACTCTTCTCCATGCACATGCTTGCTACCCTTTACACAGTAACAGTACCCAATCCACAGGCTTCTTCAACAATTCACACATGTATACCATACTACCAAGTATACAAAGTCACACTACCCTGTGGATTTGCATACTAAAAATACAGTCACACTAACCTTCATAGTATGCACACTTAGATTCTGGCCAATATTATTGCGAGATCTCATCCAACAGTCAATTACTGCTTGTTGCATTTAATGACTCCAATAAAATATTAAGGGGAGAAATACTGAGATGAGCCACAATGGATAAACTGATAGATTCCATGCACAAATTAGGGAAAAATCTTTAAAACTGAAGTTTGTATGAATCAATGCACAAGTCTAATATAAAATCATTGGTATCACACAGACAGATGCAGTATTTCCCTCTAGATGTGCTTCTTAAAATATAGATTCCAGGAGGTCATTTGCCTCCTAAATAGTCTCATTAACTGTATTTATATGTGATCTCAAGAAATACATATAGTAATGATTACCAGCTGTATACTATAACTATATGCACTCTATGTATTGACTCAATTTAATAATGTTTTCATCATCAGGTTAGAAGCTATGTGAAGAAGGCTCTGGATGAAGGAGCCACTGTCCTTTGTGGAGAAGGTGTGGATATTTTAGATATCCCACTGGCTAATCAAGGTGGATATTTCATGTTGCCTACTGTTATAACTGGATTAAAGGAGGAATCGCCCTGTATGCAAGAAGAGATTTTTGGACCAGTGACATGCGTGGTGCCATTTGATACAGAAGAGGATGCAATTGTGAAAGCCAATGGTGTTAAGTATGGCCTAGCTGCTACTGTGTGGACAAGAGATGTGGCCCGTGTCCACCGTGTTGCCAAGCGGTTGCAGTCCGGACTAGTGTGGACCAATTGTTGGCTTATTAGAGATCTTAACTTGCCATTTGGTGGTATGAAAGCATCGGGATTGGGAAGGGAGGGAGCCAAAGATTCCTATGATTTCTTTACAGAAATTAAGACAGTTACAATAAAACACTAATGTCTAATAGTTTAACAATGTACTCTTCTGGAATTAATAAAGCATAGAACAATGTCAAATTGTGGACTGAGAGCATTTATTATAAAGTGTACTAAATTTAACAGTTAATGGAGTGGCTGGACGGAGTACCGGAATGCGTTGCATAATAATTCTCATTTTAATGATTGCATTAGAACTGTTGCATAAGCTTCTCATCATCTTGTGTCAACTGAGATCTTGGCTAATAAACCGTATAGTAATGTGGGGGCGAGATTAGCAATTTTTTCTGACAGGATTCTGTTGGTAATTAGATTCTCCGCTGTACTTCAAAAAAAAGTGACTCAGTGGGATATAAAAGTTGTCATGGATTAATTTATCTGTAAGTGTATATTTACAACCCAATAAACAGATTTCAAATTGTTCTTTCAGATCAAATGTCTTACCTTGCTTACCACATTTTCTAATTATTATCCTATGTCAGGGGGGCTTCTTAATGGTGTAATGGTTAGTGATCAGGTGGCTCTCTTAAACAAGGATGTTTATAAAAATGCATTTTTCCCTGTGGGAGGCTAGGGCACTTTTTGGGGGGCTATGGCTCTAGTTACATTTAGGCAAAAACCATAGAAACTGCTTATACTTTAACTAGAAACCTTTGTTTTTCTATGTATCTATATATTTACATTTTTTTCAGGACAAGTTAAGCTGCCCATAGATAGATATTTTGTGGTAAAATGTTAATCGCATAACATGATCTAATGGTAAAAGTAAAAAGAATCCCCCCAATTATTTCCACATACCTGACAAACCAAATTGTAACTAAAAATTAATTATCTTCTTTAAAGCCGATATGCTTTTATTGGAGGGAAGACGTATAGTGGTAGACGGGCACATATGATGTCAAAGTCAATGATCCCTACACAGTCAAAATGTTTACCTTTGTATTAGGGTGTCACAGGAACCCACTGCAACAATACAATAATGAATGTTTATATTGTAGTAAAATGTTTTTGGGTAAATGATATACCGTACTTTTGTCATAAATATCCATTGACAGATTGCTTAAACTCCTAAACAGTTGCAGAACACTTCTTTCCCAGCAAAATAAGCAATATTTATAGTCTACACTGACTGACATAGACCCCTACACCGCATGGTTTACCATGTATACAAACTGGGGTAACCTGGACAACCTAACCACGTGATACTTTAATGCAAGATTTCAGTTAAAAAAAATGGTTGAGTAATAAAAAATGTAGACAGTGGAAGCACTTATCTGACCTGCTAGTTTATGGGCTGGATTTGTGTCGTTACTGGAAGTTCCACTTTCAGATCTGCCAGGGACTGCTGGTAATGGGAGGACTGGTACCTTTCAGTGATGGTAATTCTAGAATTTATGCAACAAACATTAATAAGCATGTAGAATGCATAAAGCCACAGTTAGTTTTGCAAATGCTGCCAAAGCTCCTTGTTATTCCATATACTATGGTAGCTGTTTCCAGTGAAACTTGCAAAAAAAAAGACCTAAATCATATCAAAGCAGTCCACCCTCACCTAAAAATAAACATGACATCAACACTAAATCATTCTTTTCTCACCTTTATTTTTTTTTACTAAATATTCTGGACTAAAGTGAAATATGACCATTGTGAAACTCACTGCGCATTATTACATCACTATGTAAAGTTAATATACGTAATGCAATAGTCTACTGTGATGGAATTTGCTTGCTTGAATATTCTCTACTGACCTGCTGCTCATATTTTGCAAGTGAAAGTTTGTTTCTAACTTGCACTAAAAAGGATACATTTTCTTTTACTAACCATACCTGGAAACTTTCAGGCTCTGACTACATGGAGTCACACCACACCTCCAAAGTGTCCCTCTTTTGGGCCCAAATACCTGACTCTTTCTTCCCCTGCTATCGTTTTTTTTTGTAGGAGTTCAGAAAGTTTGGTGGATATGAGTCTACCATAGTGTTTTACAATAATATTGTATGTATCTCAACACATGAAACATGTAATATATTACATTGTGAAAGTAAAGCCATTCTTCATTTTCGAAAATACTTTATAGTCGTGACATCACCTAAAGCATTTTGATAAAACCCTACCCCCTAGCCACTTCTTAGCCTCAACCCCTAAAATATGAGGTAATTTGAAATATTGGAGACGTATTGGAGAATATATGCTACTGCTATTATTATAGGGACATTCCCATACCCAGAGCCCTCCCACTTTGGCGGAGGGGCTTTTCATGAGACAGAGCTCACCAAGTACCTGGGTGGAGCTAGCTTTGTGATTGGTGGGCAGAAGTGCAGTGCTTGAAAATCATGTGTATGATGGCAAGTGGAACCAATGGGCGATATGCTTGTAACCAGCCAATTGAGCAATAGTGCATCAGGGAGCCTGATCACCCAACAGAGTGATCAGAATACCAAATGCCAGTTTGATGTGAGAAGGGCTGCTTCCCGCCCCATACTTGCCCCCATAGGATGGAATACATGCTGTGTAACTAGAAAGTGATCCCATTTATCATAATGAAAATGCTTTCCTTGGAGTCATTGGCTGCTCTCCACAAACCAAACGGTCACCAATTAGAAACAGCAAAGAGGTAGAACAAGGTTAATGTTGTTGGTAAGGCTTTGTGGGGCATTATACTCTCTAACTACGGTGCCTGCTTCATTAGAAGGCAACAGGGGAAGAACATGAGACAGAACTCTACGTAATTCAAGGAAGGTCACAAAGTGTGTTATGATTTACAACGCATTGAAATATATATTGGTTAATAATTTTCAAATAATCAAAAGATCCCCTTCTGTAAATACCCGTTCAATAGGTAATTTCTATGGGCTAGAATCAACCACTAGGTGGAAGCAAAGTCCATGCTTTCTCACAATCACTTGAACTAGAATGCTACCATGTTTGTACTTAACTTGGGTGTGTAAGATATTGACTCACATTATCACTTGTGTACCATGATAAATAAAAAAAGTACCTACAAATCATAGAGAAATAAGCTACTATAGGAAGGCACAAAGAGAACAGAACGGGATACTTGTCAATTGGTTTCCACTGAAAAATCTGTTTATGTTTATGTTGTGAAGTTAATTCAAAAATGGAAGCTACAAAAGTATAACAATGTATTTATCCCCTTTCTAACTGAAATCTCTCTTGCTGAATAAAATCCCTCACCCAATAGCACCCACATGGTCCACCCCTATGCAACCAAGCCAATGGAATTCTGGACATCTCTATACAAAATTACATTTGGCCAGTACCGCTTTCATATACCACTTTGTCCTGAAATTAGGCAGCGCCTTAAATTTGTATTTATTCATTATTGATATACAGTTAGGTTAGTAAAGCTATAATTATAAGCAGGCCCGGAATAAGAGCATCATGGGCCTGGTGCTGAGGTTTTGGGTGGGCCTTTTTATGGAAATAAATAAATTAGACACCTTGGCATCCATGTGTACTGGAAAAAAGATGTCATCAGTACTAGCAGATAATATAGAATGTGATGGAATTGGAAGTACCTCAGGACGCTAAAAAAAAGTCATACACGGGACGCCTGAAGCCACACTTTAGTGCTACTAATCCTTTTTAATAAGATATGCAAATTGAAATTGAATAAATAACACAAAACCTTTACTTTTCCTTTCCCTGATTTCTGGGCCTAGAATGTTTTGTCCTCTGAAGTGACTACAAATTCAGCAGGGCATTTTAAGTACAAATTTAATACTGTTCAGTGGCGACTCTAGAAACAATATATAGGGGGGGCACACAAGATACCACAGTCAAACTGGGGGGGCATTCATTATTTCCAAAAGTAATGTGCTATGGAGTTATACTTTTGTTATTGGGCTAAAATAATACTTGATCATTCAACATGGGAAGCCTGAAGCCACAATTGAGTGTGACTAATCCTTGAAATAAATATTATAACACAATAAATAACTTTTCCACTAAATGATTTCAGGGCCTTGAACGTTTTGTCCCCTGAAGTCACTACAACTTCAGGAGGGCATTTTATCTCTGGATAAATATAAATTAAATAATTCCTACTGTAAGTTAAGTGCCAGGAAACAGATGACCAAACACACACACCAGGACAGGCTCTGCCACACACACACACCAACACAGGCTCTGTCACACCAACACCCAGACACATCAGGACAGGCTCTGCCACACCCACATCCAAACACACACACACCAGGACAAGCTCTGACACACTGACACCCAAACACACACCCTAGGACAGGCTCTGCCACACCAACACCCAAACACACACCAGGACAGGCTCTGCCACACCAACACCTATACACACACACCCGAGGACAGGCTCTGCTACACTGATAACCAAAAACACACAAACAGCAGTGTACAGACGTCTACATCAGGATGGATTTTTCACACTGCATTGTCGTTTATACCCCCCTTAGTGTTTTTGCCCCTTGTGTATTGATGCCCCTACTGCCCATATATATATTAATATTAGCCCCAGTTGCCGATAGCAGGTATAGATCAACAAATTAACACACAAACCAAGCTTTACATGTATAGATCAACTGATATTCACTTGTGATCTCAGCACTGAAGGTATATATCAAATAAACAGAATCAGACATACAAATCCTGTATTTGCAGGTATACAATAGTATTTGAAACGTAGCATTGCAGGTATAGATCAAATAAATACATGGGAACAGCATTGCAGGTATTAATCAACTGAATAAGACATACAAACACTGTATTTGCAGGTATACATAAATAATTTATGGAAATATATAGATATGGCTCTACAGAATAACGCAAAAACCCAGCTTTGCAGGTATAGATCAACTGGAATTCACATAAAAAAACGTCATTAAAAGGTATATTTAAAACCCCCTAAATTACAGGCATAGATCACAGGTTGCGTCCACACTGCCCACACAGCAATCACACTCCTATCATACCCAGGCAACCAGTAAATGCTGGTACCTAGGCAAGATGGGACTGTGCTTGCTGTGATTGCTGTTAGCAATCACACTCCTATCATGCCAAGTCAGCCACTACATGCTGGTACAGGGTGGCTGTAAGTGATGTGCAGACCCCATACTGCTGGCAGCATCAATACACAAGGGGGCAGCTAGCTAGGTTTCAGCTTGTACTGGCTGACTTGGCATGATAGGAGTGTGATTGCTAACAGCAATCAAAGTCCCATCATGCCTAGGTTCCAGCACTTACACATCCAACCAGTAAATGCTGGAACCTAGGCATGATGGGACTGTGATTGCTGTTAGCAATCACACTCCTATCATGCCAAGTCAGCCACTACAGGCTGGTACAGGGTGGCTGTATGTGATGTGCAGACCCCATACTGCTGGCAGCATCAATGCACAAGGGGGGCAGCTAGATAGGTTTCAGCATGTACTGGCTGACTTGGCATGATAGGAGTGTGATTGCTAACAGCAATCACAGTCCCATCATGCCTAGTTTCCAGCACTTACACATCCATGCTATCACACACACACACATTCATTCATATACTCATTCATTTACAGATTCATTCCCACAATCACCCATACTCATTCAAACACCCTTCCCACCCCCTTACCTGCACTGCAGTTCCTCGATGCCGCTCACAGACTTCAGCAGGGGGCGCGGCCTCCCTCTGCGTTCTCTGCTAGCTTCCGCTTCCTCTATGCAGTACAGAAGACCCTCCCACAGGTAAGTAGCAGGGTTCGAGGTGCGGCCCAAGTAAGATCGGTTGCCCTGGCTGCCGATCTTACGCGGGCCGCACCCTCTCTCTCCTCCACATTAAAAAAAAAAAAGACGGGATTTAAAGTCGCATTGCGACTTAATTCCAATTTCGGCAGGGGGGCAACAGGGGGGGCAAGGATTAACCCCCCCTTGCCCCCCTGTAGCGACGCCACTGATACTGTTCCATTTTATTCGTACGGTAAGAAAGGTGCCAGAAAATAGTTGACCAAATACACACACCAGGACAGGCTCTGCCACACCGACACCCAAACACACACACCAGGACAGGCTCTGCCACATGGACCCCAAACACACACACACCAGGACAGGCTCTGCTACACACACACCCAGACACCCACAGCGGTGTGGCAAGGAGGAGATCATCCGATCAGATGATATGTCACACTCTCTCCCTTGTCTCTGTGTGTGACTGATCGAGTGTGGAGGAAGTGGCATCACATCCACAGGACATAAATGACACAGACAGGCTATTTGTGGCAAACATGACAAAGGCAGGTTGTTTAGGGGCAAGGATGGCAGACGCAGGCTGTTCGGGGGTACTAACAAGATGTTTGGTGGCAAAAATGAGACAGACAAGCACTTTGGGGGCATTGATAAGCTGTTGTGGACAAAGGTAGATCTCACAAACTGGGGGCAAAGCTGTATTAAATTGAATTTATTTATTAACTTTTGCAGTTATTTTACGGATGATACTGTATACTACATGATAGGTCGTTTACTTATAGTGAAAAGAAAAAATGTCGGTGCGCTAAGCTAGTCACAGGCTCAAATACAAATGTGTAATACAAGGCCTACCAAACAGGTGTAAGCATGCTGCAAGAAACAGTGTATTGGCTGTACAATGTATACAAGAAACAAAAACTGTCTGCGCTTCTTACCCTAATAAAGTTGGCAACAAATATATAAACATAATATAAATGAGAGGTTTTGGTTATATGAATTGGCCAAAGCATAATTAAGCTCACCCGCCACGTCAAGGCACACTCTCAATAGGGTGAGAACCTACTCTCACCTCCTACATAGTGGGCACACAAAGCAGTTTATACTGCTACCAAAACCTTATTAATGTGTTGGGGGAGGTGCAATTAAATTTGAGCCTGTGACTAGCTTAGCGCACCGACATTTTTTCTTTTCCCTGTTTGCACATATTTGAGGTTGTTGGCTCCTCATCAGTCTGGTTGCAGCTTGCTGTCCAGGGTTTAATAGGGAGGAGGTTTAATTGCACCTCCCCCAACACATTAATAAGGTTTTGGTAGCAGTATAAACTGCTTTGTGTGCCCACTATGTAGGAGGTGAGAGTAGGTTCTCACCCTATTGAGAGTGTGCCTTGACGTGGCGGGTGAGCTTAATTATGCTTTGGCCAATTCATATAACCAAAACCTCTCATTTATATTATGTTTATATATTTGTTGCCAACTTTATTAGGGTAAGAAGCGCAGACAGTTTTTGTTTCTTGTATACATTTACTTATAGTGACAATCCAGCCATAATATCCACTTTAACCCTTAAGTGCCAACAATGTTTATGAGCCAGAAGGTTTCAGCCCTCCACGGGTGGCATATAGGTGGCCCACTATATCCACTTACGTAGTGGCACTTTAGGGTCCACTCTCAGAGATCACTACTCACAATTGCAGAAAAAACATTTCTGTAGCGTAGGAGAGGCTTCTGATCAGCTCCTGAACTGACTGGTAACCATCTTACCTCCAAGTGAAGTCTTGCAGAAAGCTGCTAGTTTAGCATTAAACACACTTGCTAAAAAAAGAAATATAAAAACAACTAAAATGAAAGCCTAATAGAGTTATTTTCACCCATGGTAACAGGCACTGTAAAGTGTCAGCATGCCAGCTAGCTGATCTATTTTGTGTGCCAGTGGTGGAAAATGTTTGACATTCATGCAAGCATATGTATTTTCTACCTAGAGTTTGTGTCTTTAGCATTGTTACATATTGTGTTATATTCTGTACTGTTAACTTTGTGGGCTGTGGGTCCTATTTGCAAGTTTGTACAACCACATCTATTGGATGCATTTTAGTAAGGGGGTGTTTTTTTCCAGATTTTTACTGAACCACCATTTGATGTTCGGTTTTCACTAAACTAGATATCTATGAATAGCTTAACTTGTCTTGAACAAAACAATATGTAGGTTGCCACCTAAATGCAGCTAATGCAAAAATTAGAAAATCATCCCAGGGAAAAGAATGGTTCAACTCAACTCCTGGAACCCAGAATGTTAATAATATAACTGAGTGCCACCTTAAACACTCTTCCTCTTGCCCCTCTATGCACATTCCCAAATGGCCATGTCATTGATTTCTATGGGAGTGCTCTCTCTCTCTCAGTGAAAATTAGTATGGGACACTGGAATTCTCTCTTTAAAAAAACTGTCCTCCCAAATGGTTTCTTAAAATAGATCTAGATTAATAATACTTCAGATAGTTTTGTGTCATAAAGGCTAACATGTGATTAGCTGTGTTACTGTTGTATATTGACCTCTGCCTCGATTGAAGGGTAGATACAGTACAAAGACAACAGTCCTCACCCTTCTGTCTTTCATTTAACATTATCAGAAAATGCTTTATTAATTTTTGTACCCTTTCACCTTCCTTCCTCGGAAATACATCCCTGGCAAGTACCCAACTGATGTTGCGTTCACTTCTCATGACCAGAACTCTAAGCATATTTTACTCACATTCATCAGCTCATAATATACAATGAACAAAACATTGTGTAACTAAAAACAAAGTATTATTAAATAGATTTAAAAATAGTACAATCAAATGCAGCCCTGAAAATACTGCTTATACATTTTTGATATTCTATTTCAAGTTATTTCCGTTTTCAGCTCTGACGTCTCCACCAAGGCCATAGCCAAGACATTTCATACACATTTTCTGTGATTTTGCATGATCCCTTGTTGAAGATTACATTGGAATCCTAATACCATCCTAAGTATGAAATTGAAAAACATTCCATGTGTTCTGCATGCATTGTATTAGTAGACTACACATCAAGATCACCCATTGTTTACTGCACACATATATGTTTCACTGGTTTCATTGCGAGTTTTAGGTTTTTGTTTGGTTTTTTTTAGCTGAAAGTGGAGATTTTTAGGAAATTGTCTTGAACAGGATCCATCGTAATCTTCCCAGAATGGGACATTTCCACTTAGGGGCGTACTCACTTTTGTTGCCAAGGTTTATACATTAATGGCTGTGTGTTGAGTTATTTTGAGGGGAGAGCAAATTGACACTGTTATACAGGCTGTACACTCACTACTTTACATTGTAGCCGAGTGTCATTTCTTCAGTGTTGTCACATGAAAAGATATAATAAAATATGTACATAAATGTGAGGGGAGTACTCACTTTTGTGAGATACTGTATATAGATAAGGTTTCTACGCCGGGAATGTTCTCGCCAGAAATGGAATGTGAAAAGAAACTCATCCAGTGGTAAATATGTGTTTTATAAAATTTTGTTTGTATTTCAGAATGTTCCACAAATAGTGTGGCAATTACATAATATAAAATTACACAACAGGAGCAGGTTGGATTGTAGAATTTTATGAGTGGTGTTAGTGGATTCAATAAAGTTTTGTACGCAGTGTACTGTACATTCTGGGCAACCAAAACTGTTTATATAAAATAATGACAAAAATGTTCCTCGTTAAACTGGTTAATTTGAGGACAATGTGAGAAATAAATTGGACAACCTATTCAGTTGAGTTAATAAAAAAAGGTTTTGAATAGACAAGCAGGATCTTTGAGTAATTTTTTACTTCATGGAAAAAGAAAAATATTTGAGCTTAAATGTAGTATAGTATACAGTTGTGGCCAGTAGTATAACACCGTGTGTGTTATTGATAAAACCATTCTTTCAAAATGAATGGGGGGGGGCAAATATATATGTCAACAGACCCATATCAAATGTTTTTGTATCATATTAATTCCATGAATTACTAATAAAGGGTGGATCTCAGACATAAGAACCTGTCTAGAGAGGTAGGAAATAACAAAAGTTGGTGTGCATAGCACTTTCAATGCAAATCAGGATGCACTAAAAACAGTCTATTTCAAGAGAGAGAGAGAGAATAAGAGAAGAAAGAATGAGATACAGTAGGAGAAAGGGCAGAGCGAGGAGGGGAGGAGGGCCTCGATCAAACCTGGTTTTATCTAGTTTTGTTCCAATAAGCTTCTTTTATCTGTAGACCTGGAAGCTGTCATTGTCATGTGCGGGGGTGTAACTAGAGACCACGGGGCCCTGGTGTGAAAATTCCCCTGGGACCCCCTAGGGGTCTAGTCTATGTCATTATTGTCCCCAACAACTGGTCTGTGCCTTCTTTGCCCATTGCCCCTCCTTTCAACATATAACATATGTAAACACTTACACAAATTACACACACTTACTCATAGTCACCACACTTACACATCCATGATCACACACACAAATTAAAAATCCATGCTCACACAATTACACATCCGTTATCACACATACACACAATTACACATCCATACTCACATCCAAACATACATATATACAAACACACATACATATATCCCACCTCCCGCCGCAGCTTACCCCTCACCGCATCTTTCTCTCTGTCTGCTCACGCACAGTGTGACTGAGGGGTCACGTGACGTAACGTGACCCTGATATTTTCCTGTCTCCCCGTGCTGGTTCAAAATAGTTTAGATAGGGCCCTTCCGACCTGGATCAGTGCAGTCCAGGTCAGAAGGACCCTTTCTAAACTATTTTGAACCGTTACAATGAGACAGGAAGAGGGGTAATAGGGGTCGCACCCCGCTGTAGTTATGCCAGTGGTCATGTGATGTTTTGGGTGACTTTCTCTGCTCTAACACCACACTGAGCTGATTCTTTAGGACAATGCTAATGAAGTAATGCTTGTACTTAATTACCCGACTCTTGTGTCATCCATTTTTGACTATTTTTCTACCCATAAGTCTTTAATTTTTTTTTTTTTTGTATGCGGGTTCTGCCCTTAAAAACTATGTGTAGTAAAGTGGACACACTGATGGAAAAGGAAAGAAAAGGTGCATATGCATTCTATCTTCATATCCTCACAGTATGTTAAACAGGAAATTAAGGGTGAATTAGTGGTAAGCGTTCTTAAATCAGCAAAAGGGATAATCTGTCAAACTAGATTTCCTGTGCACATATGTCACTCAATGTGTTTTTTTTCTCCTAACACTAAATTTAAAACTCAACCGGTACTTTACATAGATCCCACCAAAACTAAGGTCAACTCCATAATATGTGTTTAAAAAAAAGCAAACCTTAGTTAAACTCCAATATCTTATCCATTAGTAACCCACTGAATGATTTCTGCCTTATAGATATTATAAACACCTGGCAAATAGGCTAGATTATGTTTTGCTTTTGGTTTGTACATCTTTACTCAATCTGTATAAGCAAGGATTCCCACTCCTGTTCCAGGGCATACCTAACTGTATCATGTTAAATATGTGCCTCCCATCAGAAGTGGTCCATAATATATATGTTGTTTTAATAAATTATATTAGTTATGCTAAAAGCTGAGATGGAGACAGTTCCCATGTAAGTTCTAAAAATATATTAACTAGCTGTGATGGTGCATGATCACTCCCCGGATTGTATTGGCTCTTAAACCTTCTGAGTGGTCATGGAGCATACATATAAGAGTACTGTAGCTTTAAGATGTCTGTGATACATCTACAATAGTAATGATTAACTTCTAGCATAGTGGTAGTGACAGTCTATGGATTGGGCTTCTGACTATTATGCGCTTTAGAAAATTCTCATTTCCTGGTCTGAAGCCAACTGATTATACAACTACAGTCTTATGTCTTGTTATACAAATTTGGCATTTGTATTCAATTTAATGTTACATTGTATAAGCTAAAAACCATACATATACAGCCAAAATAGGCATCAGGCTGCCTTCCAGATATATGCCAGGAACAAAAGTTGTGCATAAAGCAGTCTCCTTGTTTGAATAAAATATCCATTGTTCTTAAGCATTGTTTATACTAACTGAAAGCAGAACATATTTTAACCCCTTAATGACAAAGCCCTCAAAATGCATTGTTTTCAATGGGTTTAGGGACCGCCCATTGTCCTTAAGGGGTTAATATACTTTTTTTATTTACAACATTTTATAGCAGTATTTAAGCACGTGGTAGGGTTTTTTTTTATTTTAGGGTGTACAGAACATGCTGTATCAAATGGTGTTGGGGCCAAACATACAAATAATAAAGCTATTATATATTCATACATTAGGAAAGTTATTTTAGGATCAACGACACTGTTGACAAATAATAAAAGCATCATTTTGGCAATAATCGAGTTCAAGCAGGAGCACTGTTTTCATCCAGTCCTTCTACAGTTGAAGTAGATGTATTGAGTTCTTATTTTACCCCATAGCATAGATGATAATATTTAAGAGAGTTTCTTAAAGTTAAGGAGTACTTTAAATATTATCATTACTGAAATTAAACTGTCAGGTTCCTTTGAAACTACACAGTCAGGGGAGGGCTGGCATACACATTTACACACACACTTACACACTCATGCTAACACACACTTACACATAAATACTGTCCCACTAACACACCTGCTAACACACAGTCATGCTAAAACACACTCCCTCTGACACACATACATGTCTTGGACTGCCTCTGAATCCTGTACATAGAATTGGGAAACAAAGTCTTTTCAACTCAATAATCCTTGAGAATGTATATGAGATTTTCATAAGTTTAAATTCTTTAGTAAATATATGGCACCGTAGGTACTGTATATGTTAACGGATTTAACAGATGTACTTAGCACCTAACAGTTGATATTATGCTACAGAGAGTTAAAAATAATAATTATACTGTAATTATTATAATAAGAAATATCACTTGGAAGTTCTGTGAGTAGCTGTTGGAAATAAACTGTGATGTCTGTTTTATTTTAATATTCAGTTTTTAAAGTACCAGCCACTACCATAGCAGAAGCAGAAACTCATTGTACAATGCGGTACATGGGTAATACAGTCCCTATGTGCATTACTTTAGCAAACTGCTTATAAAACATATAAACATAGAATTTGACTGCAGATGAGAAAAATTTGGCCTATCTAGTCTGCCAATTTTCCTGATGTAAAATATCTTGTTCTAACATTTCTCCTCTTTTAAATGGTTATATCATATCACCTCTTTCTCTTCTTTCCTCCAAGCTATAAGTATTGAGTTTTCTTAGTATTTCCTGATTTTTATCCACCAAACCATTCACTGTTTGGTATCCCTCTTTTGAACTCTCTGCAAAATTCCAATATCCTTCTGGAGATGGGATGATGTGATTAAGGTCTGACTATAAAGCTACACATTAGTGTTCTGTCTGTTAGTTTGGACAAAATAGATACATTTAGGCCTATATACGAGGGACGTTCGAAAAGTTTCCGTACTTTTTTTTTAACTTTATTTATTTCAAGACAAATTACATCAAAAACAAATTACATCACTTTTCTACATAGTCACCTTTATTTGCAATGTAATTTCCCCAACGTTGTACCAACTTTTCCCCAGAAGACAGTGAACATCAACATCAAACAATTTATAAGTTTCACAGCCATCTTCACCCCAGGGTGAAAACTCTTATACTAAACTGGGGCAGCCGGCTTGCCAGACATAACTAGTGACATGACACGCAAAGACACGACCAAATACTACTCCTCCCGCCTTCAACGTTTCCAACGAAAATATAAAAGTGCGGAAACTTTTCGAAGGTCCCTTGTAGTACATGATTGATTTTTAGTATTTAACTGTCCTTTTAATTTTACTATGATGTTACATTTATTGTTAAGTAGTTTTCCTACAAAAAATATTTAATGTATTCGGGGACCGAATGAAATTCCGTTCAAAACATTTTGGGAAGATCAAGGAAATATTTGCTTCACTCTGTTCCCATCAAGTGTTCCTAATATATTTTCATTTCAGGTGAAAAATGTTGCTTGTTCTGTTTTTGTCACTCTTTCCCTTTCCCTGCATCCATTCAGCCTTTCTTTCCCTTTCCCACCCATTCCCTGAATAGACAGGAGGATCTTCCTGTGCAAGGTCATATCTGCAGTGCTGTTAGATAAGAGTTTTACTGTCATGTGGAATGATATGTTGGGTCTTGGAAATGATGTTACAATATCCTAAGCGGGGACATTTGCAAAGATAATTTACTTATATTGAAGAAAAACAAATCTTTGCTTTATAAAAGTCATGGTGACTTTGCTGGAATTAGGAAAATGGAATACAAAGGATTACAAAATGTAAAACATAACGTAATTAAAAAAAAAATTCTCGGATGTTAATCTTGGGTTTTTATTAATATGTAGCTAACATGTTTTCACTTAAGGTCATATGGGCAGATATATGCTTTGATATATTAATTTGTATTTAGATTGTCATGGTCTTATAATAATTTGAATAAATAAATATGTCAATGACAGCAATTAAGCAGTATTTTACTTATGACAAATGCATATTCTGCTAAATCTGTGTGTTCTTAAAGACTTGTTAAATATATGCATTTCAATAAAATCCATCTACTCTTCAGCATGATATTAGTACTTCCTTGTTAAAATGACATTCCAGACATTATGTGCACATATATGCATATGATAGCTGAGAGGTCCCTTTAAATTATCATGTTGTCCCCTATGCATTTGCACTTTTCCCTAGTCCCAATATTTATGTGCAGAAGATGTGCACAGCCTAAAGAAACCCCCAAGCATATGCACAGAAATTGCTCCTATTTGTTTCAATGGTGACGTCAAGCCTCTAATCCAATGGTTCTCAACCCGTGTATCCTCAGGACCCACATTTGTCTTTGGTCATTAAGTCGCAACCCAAAAATAACCTCAAAAAAGATGAGGGAGTGAAAAGGCTGTCCGCGGGCTGCAACAGGAAGAGGGGAGGAGCAATCAGAGAAAAACTTTATCCAGCTCCCACTAGGAGCAGACAGCGACCGCAAACCAATCAAGCAACTTGCTTTGCGGTCGGGGAGTGCCTCCAGTGCGGCCCTGACCCTCCGCGACCCACTGAAGACAGGGTTGTGACCCACTTTTGGGTTGCGACCCATGAGTTCAGAACCACTGCTCTAATCAGTGGCGAGAATTGTCAGACCATTGAGGAGAAGGGAGAGCACTAATAAAGCACTTTAATATGCATTCTTTTATGTGTGGCTGTCTGGGACATTATACTGTTTGTTTAAACAATCAAGAATTTTAAGTTATTTAGTTATATAAAAAGATTTGTTACGTTTAGTCAAGATTTGTTACGTAGAAATGTCAAGTAAGTGCGCATGTGTATATGTGCAGCAGTGGGACCATACATACTCTACTGAGACCAACATTGAGCCCAGCAGAGTTGGTAGAGTGCCAACATTAGCAAAGTGTAAGGTTTAACCTATACAGTGATTGAAAGAATCACCTTAACTTAAGAAACCATAACTATTTAATAAAAAATATAATTATGCTTTTATGCTGTATGACTATATCATTTTTGCTATGTAAAACACAATCCAATAACTATAGATTGCATCTACAGATCTCCATATGGTAGTATGTATGCAAATTGAACCACAATATAGAACTATAACATTTTATTGTTTTCCTATTGTCACTGGTAATCTGCAAGGCACGTGATATGCAAGCTGTGTACAGTACAAAGCTCTATGAGGACATAATTTAGACAATATAAATTTTATAGTGAAATCTAGGACAGACAGTCACGCAGGCTGCCATGTGCAGAACACTCAGAACACTACAAAACAATCAGATAGTAACTTATATGAGCTACACAGAATAAAGCAAACTTGCCTGATTGAGAAATGTTGAATGTGCCAAAGAAAAGGAAACAAATTGATCTATACACACAGCAGCAAAATTACCAGCACATTATAATGTAAAATAAATTATAGTTACGGTAAAGTTCTAATTTGCAGAAGAGCTTTGTGCATGTGTATGGCAATTATTAGGCCTAGTTATTATACTGAGTGCAGCATACAGGTGTGACAGATGACAGGTGAGGGGCATACATAACCAAGTAGAAGGTGTTAATAAGTCATTAGTAAGGGAATGTGATTAGTTTGTGGGCTCTCATCAGTTATTACAGCTGCGTTATGATGGATAGGACATATTGACGGTAAATAGAAGAGCGAACATTGTGTCAGGTCAAAGATTCTGCTTTAGACTTCGTGTGATGCCACTTTGAGAGCCAAACATGATATAGAAGCATTTTGCAGGGTATTATACCAATGAAGCTCTGACGAGGGATAGGCAAACCGTCTGTACAAAGATACCTGTTGACAGGGCTTACAAAGTAATTTGGAGGAACGTCCGCCATAAAGCTTGTTCATGCATACCATTGAGTTCCTATAAAGTTCCTCTATCCTGATATCTACTGTATGGAACGAAAAGAGAGGGTGTATTTTTGTGTGTACCAGGATAAATCATATACACAGAACAAAGGAGGATTATTTAATTGTGCAGACATGTCAGGGATTTCAAATGTGCAGACTATATATGAGACATGCGGTTGCTGCTTTTGCTTGTTTTTTTTGTGGTATTCTCAGTATGCAAACCAGTCCCAGTCTTAATATTGGAGGCTAAAATGAAATCGTTTTATTTCACCATCACCAGGAAATGGGGTACAGGGTCATTCCTGTCCACACATGCTAGCTAAGTAGCTTGTTGATGTTCCCAGTACTACTAAATACTACTTTATATAGTGAATGTGATGTAACATTTCTTTCAGATAAGCTATTTATTAGGGATTTTCGTTCCTGTATACATTCTCAATATCAAATTTTGTCTCTTTATGCTTTTGAAAAATGGTAACTGGCACAAGGTTTCTTCTAGCAGAAAGGAATACAACACGGACCTGACACTGAACAATAATACCGGGATTTATATATAATTTTTTTGTCTTTCTAAAACTCAAAATCTTTAAAACATACAATTTTCTCTGCTTGCACATTTGCAGTGAAAATATCCTGCTGTTTTTGTTATTTCATCTCTTATCTATATATCATATGTTAGTTATAAATATAACAAAATAGCTGGTTGTCAGGGCCGGCCCAAGAAATTGTGCTGCCTGGAGCGAAGTGTGAAATGCTGCCCATCCCCCCCCCCCCGAAAAAAAATTGCTGCAAAAACCACATCCATAATGATATCACGAGAGTTAAACCTAAAATTAACCTGCTGTGGGCTGTGGCATCCAAAAGCATTTCTTGGGGCCAGGGGCACACCAAGATTATTTGGCAAGAATATTTATTTCACAAATTTTAAAATGTATGCCAACTGGGAAAAATAGAAATCTGTAAAAATGAATTATTAATTTAAATAAATAACATTTACTGAACAGGTATGGTACAGCCTAATTCCCACCACTATACACTGAGCCAGGCATTGACGGTAATGCAGCATAACCCCTATTACTATATACTAAGCCATACATTGCTGTGGTAGGTCTCTGCCCATAAAACAGCCTGCCTGTGTCACTGCTGCCCCTTTAGCAGCCTAACTGTGCCACTGCTGCCCACTTAGCAGCTTGCCTATACCACCGCTGCCCCTGAAGCAGTCTGCTGCTTCATTCACCCACTCACCTATTTACTCTCCCGCACCCCCCTTACCTCTCTTGCAGATTTCACTGACCCGGGAGCCAGGCGAGCATCACCGGGGGCTGTGCAGACATCTATGCAGGCTGATGCCCACCTAATGCGGGCCCACAGCTCATGGGCGTACCTAGAGTATTTGGCACCTGGGGCGGAACCGGGATGTGGTACCCCCTCACACACACACACACACTTTAAAACTGCATAGCTTCTATTGTTAGGCAAACACTGACAGGGGTACAGCATAACTGTTATCATTATATACTGAGGCAAACATTGATGGTGGTACAGCATACCTGTTATTATATACTGAGGCAAACATTGACAGGGTACAGCATAACTGTTATCATTATATACTGAGGCAAACATTGACGGGAGTACAGCATAACTGCTATCAATATATACTGAGGCAAACATTAATGGTGGTACAGCATAACTGCTATCATTATATACTGAGGCAAACATTAATGGTGGTACAGCATAACTGCTATCATAATATACTGAGGCAAACATTGACGGTAGTACAGCATAACTGTTATCGTTATATACTGAGGCAAACATTGACGGTGGTATAGTATTACTATTGTCATTGTATAGGGAGGCTGACATTTACAGTGGTACAGGATAAGTGTTATCATTATGTACTGAGGCACGCACTGACACTGGTGGTACAGCATAACACCTATCACTATATATATATATATATATATATATATATATATATAAAAATATATATAAAATTGCTAACAGCAATCACACTCCTATCATGCCCAGGCAGCCAGTACATGCTGGAACCTGGGCATGATAGGAATGTGATTACAGCTTCCCTATGCCATGCTACCCCCCACACATCCATGCTATCACACACACACTTATTCACAAACATTAATTCACAAACATTCAGCATAAACTACAGAATAACACCCATCACTCCCACACACTTGCTCCCGCTCACTGAATGTTTTCCTACCTTTCCTATGTCACTGTCACTTTCCTTCTCCTCTTCTTTCTTCCTCTTCTTCTTCTGTGTCCTGTCCTTCCGGTGCAGTGAGTGCGGAAGGCAGTGGGTGTGGCTTCAGTGTTGTGCGCCATGATATGACATCAAATCCCGACGCACAGCATCAGTTGCCGCGCGCATCGCAAGGGAGCAGGATCGGAGCTCTGCATTAACAGACCTCCCGTTCCCTTGATTGGCTTTAAGCCGGTTAGAGGGAGATCCTTGATCTCCCCAACCAAGCCTGCTTCTCTAGCGGCGGACATTACTGTCAGTCTCTGGAGCGGTGCCGGCATGGTGGCACCCCTCTGATGAGCAGCACCCGGGGCAGACCGCACCCCCCCCACGCCCCTCCCTAGGTATGCTACTGCCACAGCTTAATGCTGTGGCGCCCGTGCACTGTATGAGGGAACTCTATTCTATGCCCACGTTCCTGCTGAAAAGAGTTTCCTCATACAGTGTGCGGGCGCCACAGCAGTAAGCTGTGAGCCCCTGGCACCCTGGATGGACTGCCCCCTTTAGGTAGGCTACTGCTTGGGGCGGCATAGTGCCGCCTCTTCAAAAGTCCCGCTTGGGGCAATTGTCCCACTCTGCTCCATAGCAGGGCCGGCCCTGCTGGTTGAAAAAGATAAATACAGACTGTCTGAACATCTGTTTAGTTAAAGTAATGTAGCAGGTTGTAGTCTGCGTTGCTTTTTTTGTGATGAGTGTTTGCACACACCAAATGTGAAATGTGTTCTCTGCTACACATTACTCATTAGTTTTGATTGTTAGAATGAGCTGTTAACATATCGTTTAAGTGTGTGCAACATTATCCTGTGCTGATCATCATCTACTTGTTACTGGTGCTAATCTATCCAGAATTGTATGTACCAACTCAGCTTGACTATATAAGAAGAACTTATTTCCTAACCACAGGATATTCATGGGTCTGTAGTTTAAACTACTACCTGTGAACCAAATACAAAAAAATGGTTCAGCTCTGGGAGTAGTCTTTGAACGGAGGTGTAGGCAGCAACACAAACCGTGCCAGGAATCTCTCCTATCTGGCTTGAAGGTAGAATCTTTGGGATGGGTGTGGCGGTCGTGCCTAAGGGTATGATGGCTGTAAGGGTCTTCCAATATAACCACGGGTTGGAGGTTTGTAACATGAAGAAAAAAAAGAAAAATAGTGCAGTATGTCTTATGGAGCCAAGGTGAATATCAACAGGAAACACTTACAATATATAGACCTAAATATAGTTTAATGTAACAGCATGGGCAGTATAATCCCTGCCTGTGGATGTTCTTGTGGGTGTGGCTTCTTCTGATGATATACTTAGGTCACATGTTTTCAGAGTGGAAATGTTGAGACATAAATGATACAAGACCTAGTGTACACTGTGGTAATGGGATATGCTTTAAAGAAATGAAAAAGTACTCAGATTTGTGAGAGCAAATAAAGGTTGCTCAATCCTCATCAGCATGGGTGGTATTTTCCCCACCAAGGAAATAGCTCCAGTGAGATAAAAATCAGAATAAAAACAGGATAAAAGTCAGGATAAAAATGAAAATGGAGGTCCAAAAATAAGAATAATCCAAAGCTTTATTAAATAATAAAAGCAAAAATTGATAAAACGCAATGCGTTTCAGACATTCGAAAGACCTCCATATAAATAGTGTGGGCTTTCAAATTTGGCACCTAAATGACATCATAGTCACATGGTTACACACACTATTTAAAAGAACAACATTAAGAAATAGAAAATACACATATATATCAAAACTATGTACATAGTAACATATAATTAAAATAATGAATATTAAAAAAGGGTATTTTTTGACCTTGATGATGATAAGAGAACTTTGATCATGTGATCTCAGGGGGTTTTGAGGTAATGAAAATAGAGATAAACTTAGACACTAGGCACTTGATTGCAAAGTGGATAATACAACAGCACTTTGTATATTATTCCTGCTTAAAAACAAGTGTTATTTGCAAAGATTGAGTGCATATGTTAAAGCACACAAAAAAATAAAACATTTTCTTTTTTCCTTCCCTTTTCTTTATTTATAACGATCACGTAATCGTACCTAAAACAGTGTAAAATGCGGTCATGTGATGGAACACTGTTTATTACCAGCTGATAACAGACAATTATTAGAAAAAAGCAGATGGTGTATAAATAATGTAGTACACAAGACCATAAAGCTATGCATATGCATAACTTGGAACTTTCTAAATGAGCTAAACCTCAGACTCTTAAAATATTAACCCTTCAATAGTCAAATGGCTCTAATACCGATCCTCAGGGGCGGTCTGGGCAGAGGGGCATTTGCCCCGAGGCTGGCCTAGAATTCTTTACAAAAGGCCTATCTTACTTAGACTGGGCCATCTGCCGAGGTGGAAACACAGTGAAAGGTAACGAGCGGGTAAGGGAGGATGCGAGCGAGTGAGTGTGTAGGTATTTATGTATATTAGAGTAAGAGTGTATGTGAAAGTGTGTTAGTATAGGGAGTATGTGTTAGTGTTAGTGTGTGCAAGGTTGTATAAGTGTAATACAGTGTGTGTAACTATGTGTGCCAGTGCGTATGTGAGTTACCAGGGGTTGGGGGGTCAGGTAAAGCCAAGTGGCGAAGAAGGTACCAGCTCTCCCCTGTCTTGATTTCTAAAGATACGCTTATTGAGTTGCCTACATTCAAGCAGAGTTATAAACCATAGCATACTAGTAGCAAAGGCACCAATTGGGAATCCTATATATGATCACAGCAGTATATGAAATAAAGGAGTCAGTTCCAGACTGTGTGACTGAAAATCTGCCACTTTATCCTGAGAATGGGGCAAATTAAATTCCAGATTTAGTAGTGTATCACTTTAATTTACAGGAAAATCAGAAACTCCAGTGAAATAGAAATTACAATAAAAAAATCTATGCATAGCTAAGATCCAATTAAATAGTGTGTCAACTCTAACAGTAACATGCAAATAAAACTTCCCTGATTCCAGTAGGTAACAAAAGAGTTTTCCCTAGAGAATACTCAACATAGAATTATTGGTGTCACATATACCCTCTACTACAGATACCGTTTTGTATTCCTTTAATAACAGGCCCATAACAGGTAATGGTTTTTCCAATTTCATTCAAACAGAGGGTAAGCACACAATTAAGCCCTTCGAAAATCCAGATATATTACTATTTATTCAACCAATGTTCACATAGGGAAATGAGTCACATAATTATTCAAGGCCTCAGAGGCCCCTTCTTCATCTGTAATCACCCATCCTAAGGTTGGATTGTGCCTTTTAAGCCGCAGTTCCAGATTTGCCCACATGATGGCTGTAGTTTTCGGTTTCCAACAAGGTGATGCTTAGCATTGAATTCATTCTTGAGTTTATGCATCTGAACCTTTTGTTAAATTACTTTCATCTGTCTGGTCTGAACACTTTTCCCTGAAAACACGTTTCTATTTATATTTTTCACGTTAGTACACTAAAAGAACACGCAGTCTGAGATTATAAAGCACAAAGCAAATAGTTTTATGAAAGTCAATGAACTGAAAAGAATGTAATCCTCCGTGACAGATTTAAACATAAATACTATGTTAGGAACAGGGCTGGCTGAAAAAAAAACACATTGTACTTTACTGGACAATAAAACCTTTTTGTCTAATAAAAGAGGGCTGATGTTTCATGTTTAGCTCAATCAAAGTTTTACAGGGAGGAAGCAGGCGGTGCGTTTTTGCATATTGAAAGAATGTCTGACCTTTACTGTATAATAGGTTTTTTATTGTCCTGGTCAAAAATATTATCTTTTGTGGGATTGAAAGGAAGGTTCTATTTAGACTGTGAAATCTTTTAATTAAAAGGGACACCCCAGACATCATATGCACTTTAAGCATATGATAGGTGTGTGGTGCCAGGCCCCCACCCAATTTACCTTAACCCAATAAGGACAGACACCAGAAGCTTGGGTTGAAAATGTCACAGCCAATTTTACTTATTAACTAGGTCATTGCCATGCAACCTTAGGCCCGACACTGTTGCATTAACAGGGCAAAGACTACCAAACTGAACACATGAATATAATAAATAAGATCAATAAACATAAATAATTAACAAAAACCATAAAGCCTTCCAGGCAAACTAGGAACCACCACACAGTGAAGGACATACCAAGATGCCCAAACCCAAACCTGAGGCTCCCAGCACCACCTACCGGTAACCTCCCATCAAATGCTCTCCCCCAGACCATTCACACCCCCTAGATGCCTGGTAAGCTACCAACCTG